>NC_089582.1:137441618-137712352 GCF_019320115.1 Miscanthus floridulus
GTACCCGACACTTTGGGTCAATTGGTCAAACGATGGTTTCGGTGCCTCTCATACTGGAACGAGATCATACTGGGGTACTCTCTCCTTTCCAAACAGTTTTGAATCTGGACAAGCGCGGAACGGAGGAGTATTGCAAAAAACTGTTTTCATTAAAGTTTTGGCTCCGAAATAAGTGTATGTAAGGGGCTAATTTGGAAGAAAAAAAAAGACGGGTGTGGAGTGTAGACGACGATAGGCGCGGGTGGAGTGGAGTGCTTTTACTGCTACTCGCCTAATCCTCCTGCTCTGTGGCTGCACCACAAAGCCTGTATGGCCATATGGGCTAGGAGGAGGCCTGTACGCAGCCGCAGAGACATCACGGTCCAGCTCCCAGCTCCCTTGGCCTCCAGCTCCCAGCTTGCTCGTCTGCCCGTGCCGCCGCGCGCCTGCGCCTTGCCGGCTTGCCGCCGTTGGCCACGAATCACGGCTGGAGACAACTTGTCGGGCCTCCACCGTCGTTTGAGCAGCGCCTGGGCACACGCGACTGCGACTCGGCCATCGGCGAGCTAGTACTGCATTCGTTTTCCAAGTTTCTAGCTACTTCGCGTCTACTGTTCTCGCCGGCGGCAGCGCTGACGTTATGTATGCAGGTGCTGCGTGGCAACGTCGCGAGGCTGTTCGCTCCCGGCGGCGGCGACCGGCCCTTCCCCTACAACGCGACCCTCTTGCTCCAAGATGGGCGCCGAGTCGTCGTACGGGTCTTTCAGGCGGCGGCCGGCCGGGAGACGCGGCTCGGAGACGGGTGGCGCGAGATATACGAGGACTTCAACTTGATGCCGGGCGACTTTGCCGTGTTCACGAAGTCCGTGCTGGAGGACCGCACGTTCCACGCCGGGTTCTTCGATGCCGACAGCAACGAGCGCCTGAGCCGCGTTGTCGCGCCCGACCCTCCGTCGTCACCTGAGTTCCGATTCCGAGGTTCGTCCCACTGGCCCAAGTCCCCAACCCACAAAACCATAGCTTTTCGCTGACTTGCTTCGACATATGATGCAGCTGAAGTGGAAGGGTTGAGGGCACAATGCTGAGAGCAAGGTGCCGAGGCGGGCCGAGGCGAGCAGGCTGCCGGAGCTGGTGGTGGTGGTGATCGGGCGTTGCAGGGGGACGACATCACCATCAAGGAAGCGATGGATCTGGCTGTGCAGTGTGGAGCAAGGGAAGGGAGCGACGAGCACTACATGGCGACCAAGCTGTTGGTGAAGGCCGAGAATCGCGCCATGTTCCTCACTTTCAGGACCAACGCAGGGAAGCTCCAGTGGCTGAGGAGATGCTACGAGGATCGGATGAACTAGCGCACCTCATGGCGTACTACTCTCTCTAGTAGCTCTAGGTACTAGTGGTTGCTAGTTTAATGGTTTTTTTTTTATATCGAAGCCACTCCAATTCTTCAAAGTTGGAGAAATACCATTACAACTCAGGTTCTTTGAAGTTGAAGAAATGCTATTATAATTGTAATGACATTTCTTTATCTTTGAAGAATTATAATCACTACCGCAAAAACGTCCTTTGCCTAGAGCCGCGATTTTTGCCGAGAGCAAAAACACGGGATCTCGGCAAAGAAACCGTTTGCCGAGCGCCGCTCTCGGCAAACACGAGCCGTCGGGAACTCACAAGATTGCCGTGGGCCTGCATCTCGGCAAACAACAACTCTCGGCGAAGTGGGCCATTTTGCCGAGAGCCCCGCTCGGCAAAAAATGACCTTCGGCAAAATGGGCCTTTGTCGTGGGCCGCACTCTCGGCAAAATCAGGCTCTCGGCAAAACATTGTCGTGGGCCCATCGCCGTGACTTGCCCTGACGGCGTCACCACTTTGCCGAGAGCCCCACCGTTATGGCTCTCGGCAAAACTATTTGCCGAGCGCTGCTCTCGGCAAATATTTACCGAGAGCCTCTCCCAGGCTCTCGGCAAACGTGGTTTCTATATTTTATGTGCATGTGTTTCTCTTCTCCTAACTCTCTCCAATTAAATTGTTTTTTCTTTCATATGCTCCAAACTTTTTTTTCTCTATACACATACTACAGGTTGTACTCAATATTAAAATTTTGTGTATTTTTGTAATTATTTGCTATATATAATTAATTAATTGCATTTCAAGGAGTTTTTTTAATCGATTAAAATTTGAACAGCGATTGATTTAAACACGGGAACAAATTAAGTAGAAAATGATATTCATGCTATTTATGCATTATTGGGGGCAAATAACATCTTGTTGACGTTTTTTTCACCTTTTATTTTACGAATCGAAGACCACGAACATATATCGCCGAACGATTTAAAAATTCTTAATAAAAGGAAACGAATTCGGAAAATTGTGATATTTGCAATGAAGTCATGGTATCACACTTGGAGGTTGTGGTAAAAAATTGAAAATGTTTCGCGCAAGTGGTTGCGTATGATTCTTACAATCTGAGACATCTCCGAATAAGTTTCATAAAGTTGAGAAGGATCCATTAGGATTTTCAAACAATGTCACGGTCGAATTAGTTTTGGAGTTCCAAACTTTTTGTATAGCCATTAGAGAGCATAAGTTGCAACACAGCAAAATTTCGTATTTTTCCGGAGCCGTTTGCTATTTATTAAATTTTTTTTGGATATTCTTTGCCGAGAGCTTCAGGGGATTGCTCTCGGCAAAGCTTCTTTGCCGAGAGCAACTGGGCCCGTTCTCGGCGCAGATTTCTTTTTTTTTACCTAGTCTGGATCAATGGTTTGCCGAGAGCTGGCTCTCGGCGAAGAGATTTGCCGAGAGCTACTCTCGGCAAATAATGATTTTTATTTTTTTTATATTTTTTTGTGCAGTTAGCTAGTTAAAAAATTCGAACGAAATTTGAAAAAAAAAACTGTACCGAGAGCCGGATCTGGGGGCTCTCGGCAAATGGGGAAGGTTTGCCGAGAGCCTCCCAGATCTGGCTCTCGGCAAAGTGGCTTCACCACTTAAACGTTTCGGCGCAGCCCCGCAAGCCGCGCAAGGTGAACCGTTTCGGCCACAGCCCCGCCGCCGCCGCAGCCCGCCACGCCCGGCCGCGCGCGCTGCCGCCGCCGCTCCGCCCGAGCCTCGCCGCCGCCGCAGCCCACGTCAACATACACACCATCGGTCAGGAGTTTTCTCACTGGCATCGATCGGTCTTTTCTCCTTCCCAGCAGGAACTCGTGCCTGTTCTCCTTCCCGGCGGCACAGAATCTCCCGCCGAGAAAATCCTCACGTTCTCATCTCTGCCACCACCCTCCATTCAGGCAAGTGGCCAGGTAAGCGTCCGTTCTAATTTTAAGCGCCTCCTACTTTCTCCTATGATCCTATCAGGTTTCATGATTTCGCGATTGCACTGTAGCTCCAAAGGTGCTCGACGATTTGCCAACAAGGGAATCTCTGCAGAGTTTGTGCTTCATTAAGCTCTTCCGGCTCACACAGGTACACAAATTCTCATCTCATTTACGTTGGATGAGTGTATGCATCTTTTCTTTTGTTACTCTTGCTGCTCGATTCACCATCCCATGCCTGAATTTTTATACATTGGATGAGCGGGCCTGGCAGATGATGGTCGACAGGTGGGTGAGTGGCAATTGGGCGGATAACCACACCGTCCTCTAGGAACGACGTTTGCTGATGCCAGGTGTATCACACCACCAGGGCAACCTTAACATCCACGAATTCGGGGCTAGATGGGTACGTGACTTGGTGTAGCTTTATTTATTCTTTCAGACGTTTATTCCTACATGATTTATAATCGTCTTGTTGTTTTTCTCACAGTCGGCTGCACATCAAAACCAGCCATGCGGAGAGCTCAAGTCATGGGTTCTGGCCCACAAGGGCAAGGCGACAGACAACATCAACTGGAACCCGGACGACCCAGCCGAGTCGTTCACCAACGAGAGCATCCTCGAGCGCATCAGTCAGTACACCAAGGCGGCAAGGGGAGTCCATTGGGCAGACTGGGATCCGCACACCGCGGACATTGACGGCGACATCGTCATGAGGGTGGGAGGAGGCAAGAAGCATGGGCGGTACCTCATCGGCAACAGCACGCTCGACCCGCACACCACTCCCACTCTCTCACAGGTCCGGACAAGCAGCACGAGCGGTAGCGTGCCCATACGCCCAAGGCAGGACACTTCGACGCATCGTGTGGCAGCACTACAGGTTATTTCTGTTTTATTCGTTGTTCATTGGTTTTACATTCCTCGAAATTGCTTGTAACAATGCGGTGAAAAATTATAGGCTTAGGTGCATGCGCTCGAGGAGCATAAGGCTAGGGTGGAGGAAGAGCGACAGAGGGAGCGGGAGGCCGAGCGACAGAGGTGGGAGGCCGAGCGGGCGAGGTTTGACGCCTTGGCTCAGTACGTGGCAAGTCCTGGCGTCACGATGGGTCGTCCAGCGCCACTAGAGCTATTCGCTCCTCCACCGCCTTACCCATACCCACCTTACTCATACGTGAGTTCAACTTCTCTAACAAAAGCTCTTTACTGTGCATGTCGGCCATCGTGCCGTTGATATGTGATAGGAGGCCTTCGTGCCGTTTATATATATGTGTGTCGGCCATCGTGCCGTTGATATGTGGTGGGCGGCCATTGTGCCGTTGGTTTTCTTGCAGGTTTTGGAAACCTCACCGTGCAGGGGAGGTGCTGCCGAAATTTTGATGTGTCTAGGCTTAGATTATAATTTTATACCTAGTTCTGCAAATTTTGACTTGTCTACGCTTAGATTACAATTATATGCCTTAGTATTACTATAATTACTAATTTTTCTTCTCATTTGTGCAGAATCAATCGGCGGGTTCGAATGATATGCCTGAGCAGCCGTCGTTGGGAGGGTCGTGGCACCAACCGTATCCACAACTTCCGCCGCATCAGCAGCCGCCGGGAGGGTCGGGGTACCAGCCGTATCCACACCGTCCGCCGCAGCAGCAGCCGCCGTCGGGAGGGTGGGAGCCTTAGGAGTGAGCCTGTTGTTCTTCATCATGTATTAGCACTTTGTGACATGAACTTAGCACTTTGAGATGGACATGTGTTGTTGGATTTGAGATGTTTAGATGGATTATAATGTGAGACATGTGATGTGGATGACATATTTGTGATATATGTGATGTGGATGATGTGTTATATTTGTGAAATATGTGTCGTTGAAGCTGGAAATATAAACAAAATAAGAAAAAGCTCTCTGGACTCTTTGCCGAGAGCTAGGCTCTCAGCAAATATTCCTCTTTGCCGAGAGCTTGGTGGTCGGCTCTCGGCAAACCTTCGTTCATCCTCGATGTACTGAACCCTTGAATATGCCTCTTTGCCGAGAGCCTAGCTCTCGGTAAATCTTCCTATTTGCCGAGAGCTTGGTGGTCGACTCTCGGCAAACCTATTTTTTTTTTGAAAACCACCTCGGCCGCACATCTTTTTTTTTACAATTCTTTGCCGACGGTCGCTCTCGGTAAAGAAGTTCTTTGCCGACGGTCGCTCTTTCTTTGCCGACGGTCGCTCTCGGCAAAGAAGCCCCTCACACCGTTACCTACCGTCTGGCCGTTACTATTGCGCGCCAGTTTGCCGAGAGCTATTGTTGCCGAGAGCCTTTACATTACTCTCGGTAAATGTTTTGCCGAAAGGGGCTCTCGGTAAAGAATCCTTTGCCGGTAGATGTTTTGCCGACAGCTCTTTACCGAGAGCTGCTCTCGGCAAATAGTTTGCCGAGCGTCAGATCGTCTTTGCCGAGAGCATCGGGCTCTCGGCAAAGTTACTGTTTACGGTAGTGAATGGCTTCTATCTTTAAAAAAAACCCTAGTTTAATCCATGGTACTCTCGATTACTGCTCACTAGTGCTACTCCTAGTAGGACGAACCATGATGTATGCTTGGATTCACCTTGGTCCTATCTTTTTGTTTTATTTGGATCGATCCACTCTAGCAGTACTGTATACGCTTCGAAATGACTCGATCCCCTATTCTCATATGGATAAAACTGTGCCTCCACTTTCCCCTCTCCCCCTCAATCACTGACGTGTGGACCCCACTAGGCACCTCCTTCCTTCCCCATCCTCTCCGCAACAGCTTCTTCCCCGACTTTGAAATTTTGATGACAGAGCACCTATATTTTCGGATGGAGTACAGGCTCCGTTCGCCTGGTTGAATTTTGACTGAAACTGACTGAAAACACTGTTCTGGTTGAATTGTTGTAAGGGAAAAGCACTGTTCCGGCTAAAAAAAGAAGCCGAACAGGGTAAGCCGAACGAGGTCATAGTGACTCGATTTATAGAAAATCTGTATAATATTTTTATCTGTAAATAAATATATTAAAAACTAAATTTAAATATCTATCTATAATACTAATTATGTATCATAAATATTAATATTTTTTAATATATATTTTTAAAGTTGTATAAAGGAAACGAAGACGACACACATTCAGCGATGGACGGAGTAGGACTGTAGGAGTAGTGCCGCGGACGATGCTATGCTAGCAGCTGGTGCAACCATGCACTTAAAGATGGCAACGGGGCCCCGATACCCGATAGCCGACGGGTATTTAATCCATTAGGGAACAGGGATGGGATCATATCTTTATCCGTAGACATCTAAATGGGCAAGAATCCATCCCTATCGGGTATAGCGGGTATGGAAACGTTCTCGGTTTATCCGTCCCCGTTACCCGTTGGGGAACCCGACTATTTGAGTTATCATGTGAGTATTAGGCCCAAAGAAGTTCAACATAGGTATTTTGGCCCAAATCTGAACAATCATATATATAGTTTGTGTGTTCTAGGAACCCTAGTTCAATTTTTCATCACCATTTCCACTAGCAGCACAACCACGCCTGCCTCACGAGCGCTCGTGCCCCTCGCTTCCTCAGTTCGGTCTCTCTACCACCTTTGCTCATCCTACTCGCAACCTCACTTCTTCTCATCGGCATCTCCGAGACTCCGACACTTATACCCGGGTGAAGAAGAAATGTCTTCGATTGCAAAGCTGCGACCCCAAGTGTCCTTGTTTATCGGGTATGCAGTACCCGTTGGGTATCTGTTACCCGACCGATGCCCGACGGGTACGGGGACATGCAAGAATCTATACCCGAGACAGTTAACGAGAACGGGGACGGAATGAATTCTCCGTAACGGGGAAAGAACGTTCCGGCGATATCCGACGGGTACATCCCGTTGCCATCCTTGCATGCACCAGCCTTTTGCAGGCTGTAGCTATGCAATGCATTCAAGCCTCCCCTGCGTTGCACGATGAATTTGGTGATGGTTGGGGTGGCCATGGGGCACCGACTACTCGACGGATGAACCGTGTGCCAGTGCCACACTGCCACTGCAGCTCAGGCTGCAGCCTTGGGGAGACCGAGACCAAGGGTGTGTTTGGTTTGAGGGTTCAACTGGGATATCCTGGGTCCGTCCCAGATGATCTACTGTTTGGTTCCAGAATCAGTGGGTTGGGTTCATCCCGCACAAGGTATATTTATCTCTTGATGTGGGTTCGATCGGTACCTCCAAATCGGAGGAATCATCTCGACCCAGACGGACGTTGTTGCATCTCCGTTGGCGAGCGCAGACGTGGGTTGCTCGGATGCTTCTCCATCGCCGGCATGGGTGACCTCCGACGCCTAGCGATATCCGGATGCTTCAGCCACGGCGCAGCTCCGTGCGACCTCCGGCCCCCGGCCCCCGCCCTTCGACGCAGGACGAGCCCCTGGCCCTTAGCCCTCGGCAGGCATGACGGCGCAATGCGGGGGCGAGCTTCGACCCCAGCCATGGGGTCGCGGCGAGCTCCGTCCATGGTGGCGTGGCACGGGGCAGCTCCTCTAGCCTCCGGATCTGGACAAGTAGCGGGTGACGGGGGTGGCTAGGGCAGGCAAGTGCAGGCTCGGGGAGGTGGCAGCAGGGCGGGCGAGCTCGGAGCTTGAGGAGGTGGCGGCCATGGCGGGCGAGCTCTGGCTCGGGGAGGTGGCTGCCATGGCGGGGCAGGGCCGGTGCAGGGCGCGCCGGGGCAAGGCAACGCGTTGCGGGCCGCAGGGGCAGGGCGGTGCGACGGGAGGTGGAAGAAAAGGGAGGAGTCACTGACAGCTAGGTCCCACGCATATAGCTACTAACGGAGTTAACAGTACCATCCATCCCAACCCGTTCCTTCCCTCGTACCAAACAGAAAACTAGAACGGCTCCAACCCTCGAACCAAACATGAGATGGGTTCATCCCATCCCAGAAAACTAGGTTCATCCCAACCCAACCCACTTGGTCTCCAAACCAAACACACAAGTACGGAGTATGCATGATGCTGTTCTTCATGAATCATGATCCTACAGTCGGCTTCTTCCTTCATGTATGATCCTGCAGCTACAACACTTTATCCTATGATTAAAGGACAATGTTACGGTACAAATTTTACCTACAAGGAGGTAAGATCTCAAATCAATCTAAGCCATTATTTTTTCACATTTTATGAATTACTTAATAAATTAAAAAATCAAGGAAAACAAGCTAGAAAAAAAGGGCAGAAATTTCTCCGGCTAGCCTTCCTTTGTATACATGCATGTCTACTACACCTAAAAAATAGCTAAGCTTATCGTCTGCTCCCCCGCCCGCTAACCCCGCCCACGTACGTATGTAGTTTGTTATGAGTACGTGAGTCGGCGTGATCTAATCTAATTCAGAAAGAAGCTGATGCAAGAATAGGAAAAAGTGGAGGGTTCCAGGTGAAAAGATACCAAGAAATATAAACCGCTAACCCCGCCCACACACAATTCCGAGTTTGTTATGTAAGTAGTTTGTTACGAGTAAGTGAGTCGGCGTGATCTACAGCCTGTTCGGTTGGCTGGTTCGTATTGTTGCTGGTTCGTGAAGAAGTACTGCTGGCTGGTTTGTGTGAGAGAAAAATAATGTTCTGGCTGAAAATTTACGATCGTTTACGACAAGCCACAGCCAAACGAACGGGCTGCTAATTCAGAAAGAAGCTGATGCAAGACTAGGAAAAAGTGGAGGGTTCCAGGTGAAAAAATACAAAGAAAAATGTATAGCAAAAGCTGATCTCAAATTTATATACACTTCAGGGTTCCCAATACAAAGTGTTTTGTTAGGTTCTTGTCTTTTCCTAAACAATGCACAAACTCACTCAAACTTATAAAGTCAAAAAAATGAAATTAAAACCCAAAAAATATATAATTCAATTTTTTGTTAAGTTTCTTTCGACCTCAGAGTGTAACCATGTCACACACGTGTTAAATATAAATCCCAGAAAGCCTAAGAGCATGTACAACACTTTGAAAAGCCTAAAAATTGTTAAACTCCAAAGTCACGAATATAACCATGTCACTGTGTGTGAAATATAAATCTCATAAAGCCTAAGAGCATGTACAACACATACACAGTCTGCTAAAAAATCAGTAAAGCCTAAAAATTGTTAACTTCAAAATCACAAATACAATTATGCTTGTGCGGACCGGAAGAGCTTGATGTCAGGTCCGTACTCGCTCTAGAACAAAAGAATTGGCATGGGCGTAGATTATTTTGAATATTATCAAAAAAAAATCTAAGTGCATTTGAAAATAGTTTAGGTGGCCAATGTAAAATCTTTTCATCATTTTTTTATTGTTTTCTAAAAAAATCAAATCCTTCACAGTAGACGTGGACAAAAAATTTATAGCTCCGTGCAACGCACGGACATATATCCAGTGATTCAAAAAATATGTTACGCAATGAGAAAGATTAGCAAGCAACGGGAGCACGCATATGAAATAAAAAAAAGTTGTCAGCTAAGTCTAACACGCTAGCTAACACCGGTAACACATGAGGTATACGTACATGCATGAAAAAATCGATCAATTATGTTTAAAGTTTGTAAACTAACACAGGAGGTAACGGTCGTACATGCATAAGAAAATCAATTACATTCAAAGCTTGTAAACCAACAGGTACGTACATACATAAAAAAAAGCTGCTAACACGACACTAGCTAACATAAAGGCGTTACATGCCACACACACAAAAAAAACTAACATGCTAGTTAAATACATCACGTCCAAAGTTTGCAAACTAAAAAGATTCACTATATCCTATAAATCATGCATGCATCAATTAGATCTACAAAAGAAAAATTATATCTAAAACTTTCTTAATTTATCATAATTTACAAAATAAAAAATAAAATAAACACATATTAATAGATGATTGTAGTGATCCGATCTATTTAAATGAATGTTTATAGTTATTCGAGGGTATCACAGCAAAACCAACGATTAAAATGTCAATTTACCGTGTCTCATTTGCCACTAAATTGACAACTCGATCAATGGAGAAAAGGTCACGTCCAGGCAGCCCCGTCAACTTTCGGTGCACACATCTCCAAGATCGGCTGCTTGGTTTGGCTGCCGCCGCCGCTGGGCAAGACAGACACTGAATACTTAAGTCCACCCTGTGTGTAACAACTTTTGGACAGAGATTCCATAACTCGACGATCCACGGTTTAGAACAGTGAAAATTTTACAGCTCCAGCGCTCCATGCACTCGTGGCCAAAAAGTCCACCCTGTGTGTAACAACTTTTGGACAGAGATTCCATAACTCGACGATCCACGGTTTAAAGAAGATCCAGAACACGGCGTCTGGTCAGCTGACTCGCGCGCAGCGTCCGCCGTCTCGCGCGCCGCCTCACTCTGGCTGCCAGCTGCAACAGCTGCCGGGAAAACAAGACATCGCCGTGTGGCTCCCCCCAAGTTCCGAGTCCCAACTGATCTTCCGTTGTGTGGCATGGGCAAGCAGCCGGGCGACGTGAGGGAAGAACAGCGTCCTGCCTGCCATGGTACTAGTAGACCCGCCATGACCATGCATGGTCAGCCCAGGGCGGGCAGTGGGAATTCCCGACGCTACCTACGTCGTGGCATCGTCGCGTGCCGCAGGGGGTCAGTCAAAGCCAGTCGGTCTTCTGATTTTTGACCCCGTAGGCCGTAGCACGATGCACTGGCACACCTGTTGGCCGCAGGATGTGATTGGTTGCTGGGCTGACGGGGAACCGAAACGGAGAGCCGGTCCAGAGCGTGCTCAAACCGTGTTCAGATATCTTTAGGGGTGATTGGATTTTTAGTCGCTCCTAAAATTTATGTCACATCAAATATTTAGATGCTAATAAGAAATATTAAATATAGATTAATTACAAAACCAATTACATAAATGGAGGCTAATTTACGGGACGATTTTTTTAAGCCTAATTAACCTGTCATTAGCATATGTTACCGTAGCACCATGTTGTCAAATCATAGACTAGTTAGACTTAAAAGATTCATCTTGTAAATTAGTCACAAGTTGTGTAATTAGTTTCGTAATTAGTCTATATTTAATACTTCATGCATGTGTCAAACATTCGATGTGACAGGAATTTTAGGAGGCATTGTAGAAACCAAATAGGCCCTTACTGTTGTCCAGTACGAGATGAAATTTTATTTAGTTGCATGTATGGATGTGAGTTTTAAGTATATGACACATATGTCCGTATACTATGGGTTCATCACGCCGTCCTGTATCGCGAGGGACACGGGAATCGAGAGAACAGAGCCGTGAGGTAGAGATGAATGAGACGGAACAGAAAAGAGATGCAAGCCAGACAATTAAACACGGTCAAATACAGGATGGGGCTTAGGCTGTCCGCACCGCCCAAGTGCTAAATGGACCTGTAAAAGCACTATGGCCCACAAGTCAGGATGCCTTTACAGATCAGTAGTGGACCAGCGCTGCTCTCACTCGCCCGGTATAGCAGTCTCCAAATAAACTACCAACGGAAGTTGCCGCCGCCGCCATAGAGGTCGAGTGCGCCGCCGTCTCCGTCCTGTCCGGTGAGCAGCTCTTCGATTCCTTGTAGCAACGACTGGCCATGGCCTAGAAGCATCCGTCTGAGCTCTCATCTGCCCCATCTAGCAGCCCAAGTAGCCAGATTTGATCTCGGCATGGCCGCCTACTAGGGTTCGTCGCCTGTTCCGTCCACTCCATGGATACTCTGTAGTGTCCACCCCCGGCGGTCCTCTCCCTGTTCTCCTACGCTGACAGACCCTGTGCCACCTGGCGACTTCCTGTTTTCATGGCCATGGCAGGCTATTTTGGTTCTTCCATGTGTAGGACATGGGTGATGCACGAAGAGGAGGACGAAGATGATTTTCATTTGATTGATGATGATGAGTACTTGGAGGCAGTGCAATTATTGGAGCTCGAGAATGCTGGATCCTCTCGTCGTATCCGTCGCTCGGATGCTCCACCAAAGCAGATACGACAAAGGGATCATGCTTACGGGGATGTGAGGATCCGTGCTGACTACTTTGGTCCCAATCCTGTTTACTCAGCGTTCCAGTTCCGTCGACGGTGTGTTTGTAGAATCTGCTAGTCACGGATTACATTATTCATATATTTGCACCACATTGAGAGACATTATCTTTATGTGCAGGTTTCGAATGCGCGCCCATGTGTTTGAGCGGCTTGTCGAAGCCATTGAAGCTGCAGACTCGTACTTCAAGCAAAAGGAGGATGCCATTGGCCGTCTTGGGCTCACTGGTTTGCAAAAGGCAGTTGCTGCTATTCGCATTCTGGCATATGGTCTACCTGTTGATGCTGTTGATGAGTATGTCCGCATTGGTGAGTCAACTGCTCGTAAGGCTCTGCACCATTTTTGTCGGGCTATCATTTCTGTATTCGGGGAGTACTACCTACGTGCTTCGAACGCAGAAGATGTAACAAGGCTGCTGAAAATTGGAGAGGAATGTGGATTTTCGGGAATGTTGGGAAGCATTGATTGTATGCACTAGGAGTGGCGCAATTACTCCTCGGTATATAAAGGCATGTTCACAGGGCGTGGGAAGCATCCATCCATGATACTTGAAGCGGTAGCTTCGCATGACCTTTGGATATGGCATGCATATTTTGGCATGCCAGGCAGCTGCAATGATATTAATGTGCTTCAGAAGTCGCCCGTCTTCTCTGCATATTTGAAAGGCAAAGCAGCTCCGGTATCATTCACCGTTAATGATCACACGTATGACATGGGTTACTATCTTGCTGATGGTATATACCCCAATTGGCTGGCTTTTGTGAAGACCATTTCCCATCCTCTGGATATGAAGGCATCACACTTTGCTAAGGAGCAGGAAAAAGCTCGTAAAGATATTGAGCGTTGTTTTGGTGTCCTTCAGTCTAGGTGGGCTATTGTTCGAGGCCCTGCGTATGGTAGGAATCGTGAACAAATTAGGGACATTTTGACAGCATGCATAATATGATTATTGAGGATGAAGGGAAACTTGCGAAGAACATAGACTATGACAATGTTGGGGTTGGTGCTACTCCATACCAGACCATAACCCAAGAGAGATCAGAGTATATCAATAAGCATCATAAGTTGAAGAATACTACCATCCATAGCCAGTTACAGATGGACCTCATCGAACACCAATGGATGAGGCATGGTTCATCCTAATGGAGCTACTGCAACATGCGTTCAGATTCTTGTTATGAATGTCACTGAAGTCTTTACATATCTGAATTCATTCTTGTTTCAGGAACTGCTAAAGGGGACTAGATCATCTCAATAGGGATTGTCACTCATGTTTGTCGGGTTGGTCTTCATGTCGTCAGTGGAAGCTTGATCAACAACATCTCAATAGGATGTGCTAATACATGAGCAGTTGTGTTTAACTTTCTATGAATCTTGAAATTTTTGCCATTGATCCTTGTCGAATGTCAACTCAACGCTGTAAAGGGGACTAAATGTAAAATGGTTTGATGGAAGTGCTTACGCTAATTCAAGCTGGTAAAATGCTCAGTAGCTGTTGCAGTGCTGTGGTTGTGCCACCCTGCTGAGCGCATTATCCATTATCCTAAAAAAGACAATCACCAGCAAAGCTACAATAATGCATCCATGAGCCATGATCACTCTTTACTAACCAAATATAGTAATATGAGACAAGTCAAACAACTTTTCCCTAAAAAATCTATGGTTAATGTTAGAGCAATATTGTGTACCTGCCAGACATGAATATATATGTGGCCTAGGTGATTTTTCTTCAGAATTGAAGTACAGAAACATCAGCACAGAACCGCAAAATAAACAATTATGTGGCATAGGTCCAAACATAGTAAACATTTAAATTATAACATGGGTTCACAATTATTAGTAGTACAACACAACCACTGCAAGGTAGCCTCAGCTACTGAGTCTATTACAATCCTCAATGCAACACACTACAACAGAAGTTTAATGGTCTACTAGTACAAGAAATGAGTTCGGATTATTACAACACTGGTTTAAGGGTCTACAATGTCATCTACATTGGCACCAATGTTCTGCAGTATCTCTTGTTGTTTCTTTGCATAGTACTTGCGGAGGCATGGAACACACTTGTCCAGATCAATCCCGAGGATGAGCTCTTCCTCGTGTGTTTGTAGTATGTCAGCTTTCTTACGCATGAGCCGCAGTTTCTCTTCCTCAATTGCTGCCATGTGCTGATTGTGTTGGCGCAGCTCATCGTATCTCTGTGAGTCGATGGCTGTCATTTGCTCATAGCGAGAGCCTTTCTTCGCATTTTCTTCTTGCCATATTGAAAGCTTTTGTATCGACAGGTCCTGCAACTTAGAAACATACTGAGATGAATCTGATGTAGAGGACGAGGTAGATTTCTTAGCTGCTCTTTTAGCTGCATCCCTCCCCATAGGCCTCTTGCTCCCTGAGTACTGAGAGGACGGTGTTCCCGGGTCATCATCGTTGATGTTGAAGGCTGTGGGAATATGATCAGCTATTGCATCGTCGTCTCCATGTTGTGCCCCTCTGAGGTTGAGCTCCATCCACTTAGGCTCGTCCTTCAGCAAATCCCAGCAATGCACGTAAATAAACGGGTACTCTTCGATGTCTGCGCAAAGTTCGCTAGAGCTAAAGAGGTCTGCAAAAGGGGTACATAATTTTAGAATTATGAAGCAAACTCTAGATCAAACTAAATGACAATACCAGATCATATTTGTTAATAGAACGATGGTTTCATAATTCACCTTATCCGCATCACTCATCCCGCTCGGATTGTCTCGAAGAACATCTACCATGTACCCTGCAAATTTATTCGCTTCAGCCTTGATAGTGTCCCAGCGACTCTGCAGCGATCTGAAACTTCTCTCAGGGTAGGAACCCCTCCTGTTATTGTACTGGCTTGTAATCCTAGCCCAGAACCCGTCCTTCTTCTGCCCTGTGTTTATAATTGGGTCGCAGCTAATTTCCAACCATGACTTCACAAGGAACACATCTTCTTTTGGGGAGAAGTTGGATAACTTGGTGCGACTAGGTACGACCTTGCGCCGTCGACCAGCTGGCAACGATGCTCCTTCACCATCACCCTGACTCTCTTTCAATACTACTGGTTCAACACTCTCGACTGTTGCAGCGACAGGCTGATTTTGAGCAGGTGTTGTAGGAGATGGTGGTGGATTTGGGAGCGGCATGAACCCTTGGTTTAGAGCTGCGGTCCATCCTCCCTGGTAATATGGGTACTGCAGAGCATATGGTGCAGCCCTGGGTTCCACCCTCTATAGAAGCCTTGCATTGGAAGACCCCCATCGAAACCGGTAATGTCATCACCAACTTGATCAGAATTATTAGGATTCATCCTGCAAAAAAATGAAGTAAATGCTACAATGCCCTTGTAAACCATATGGTTAAGTACATCTATGGACTGGACAACATGTTTTCATTTTTGTTCTGTATTTCTGTCAGAGTTCAACAAGCTGGAATTATCTTTAGATCATGCTACCATCAGGTTTCAGGTAACATACTACGTGAAGATGCCACAACTAAGAATTAATATACTAGCTACTGCTGATACAGAAAGAAAATTAGGGAACTAGCTGCTGCAGGTAAATGTTATTGTTGTCCTACGCACAATGTAGTGAATTAGTGAATCAAACGAATTTGGTTACTGAAATGTATATTCAAGTAGAAGCATATTCTAAGAAATGTGTATCTATCCATATGACAGGTGTGCTGCAGGATGATTCTAAAAATTGTCTATCTATCCATATGTTCAGAAAGCCATAGACCAACTGAAGTTACTGAATTGTATAACAACAGGAAGATCCAAATTTATTCAACTAGCTATTTCAAGAAACTAGCTACTGCTGAAACAGCCGAGAGCAACTGAGCTGGGGGCAGAGCGACAGCGGTGCCGGGAGCCGAGCGTGGTGACGGAGCCGGGCGGGCCAGCGCGGCAGCGGTGCTGGGGCCGAGCGTGGCGGCGAAGGTGGCCGGCAGCGGGGCTTTGTGGCGAGTGCAGCGGCGGGCAGCAGGGCGAGCGCGGCGGGGCCAGCAGGGCGAGCGCGGCGGCGGAGCTAGGCGGCCAGCGCGGCTAAGCGACCGCCCGGAGGTTGGCCGCCGCCGGCGCCGCGTTGCGAGTGCGGCGGCAGGCCGGGGGCCATTGTAGCGGCTGCACAACAGAGGCAGGTCTGGCAGGGCGCGCGTGGCTGCTTGCAGCGAGGAGCACGGTAGCTCACAACGGGACGGCGGGGCGACCGCGGCGAGGCCGGGGAAGCCACCGTGGCAGGTCGCAGCGGCGACAGCCGTCGAGCGCCTCTAGATCTACAGGGTGCTGACTGATGTACAGGACTACCTTCTCCGTCGATGGCGAATCGCCGAACGCGCCGTAGAGCTCTCCTCCGAGTCCGTCCGCACCCACCTCAACTCTCTCTGCCGCCGTTTCATAGCTCCAGACTTGGATCGACGACGGGGTGGATGAGGCTTGTTGCCCACCTTTGCCTGCACTCCCCTCTCTCCCCAATGCCCTCGGATTTGAGGGAGACCAGCGGCTTCTCCAGGATGCCGTCGGGGAGCTCGCCGGACACTTCACAGCAATGGCGCGAGAGGAGCGTTGCTGGTGTGGTGGACGGGATAACGTTCGTCTCCCACTGCGCTAGGTTTGGAGATGCCCTGTAGCAAACGGAGGGATTGAGGATGAAATAGAGAGCAGCGGTGCGAACCTTTCTTCTGTATATTTCCAGTACAGGCTCGGTTCCAGGCGCGCGGTGCGGTTAGGATGGCCTTGTGCCAATCACCACCATGGTGCTTCATTTATCGCAGTGGATTTGGTGGTCGTGCGTTCACTATTCCACTGCAGCACATCTTCTACTCCAGCCAAATTATTAGTCATTCTGATTATACTAGAGGGTAAAAGCATCTCAATTTGACTAAATTATAGTTAACATCGTTTAAATGTCTAAATATTCATTTGAGTTTCTCTATTTATAAAATTTAAATCTTTTGAAGAAAATATAGTATACGAAAATTGTAGTGCTCGAAGAGATCTAGCACTTTTTAGTTGATTTTTTTCCTTTCATTTGAGATCATTTCAGAACTGAGATATCCAATAAAAATGGAAAAACCATGGTCAAAACCACTTCGAAATATTTCGAGAGAGGGGGGTGGGGGCAGAATTTATCAAGTTTGAAAGTTGAGGGTAAACGCAAAGCAAAATGCAATGCTGAATAAATAAATTTATAGAGTGTTGTCTTAGGCTAATTTTTTTTTCAAGTTTGATGGAATTTATAGAACAGGTCATTAAGATTTGTAACAAGTGTCGTTAAATACATTGTAAAATATATCATTATAATGGTGATCATCTGATGTCATAGAATTTTTTGCTCTTTTCTTTACATTTAGTTAGACAACAAAAGTATTGATTTAAAATTACTCTAAAAATTGATTTATTCAATGTTATTGCTTATACATGGAGTCAACATCAATTTGTAAACATGGATAAGTATATTTCAAATTTTGCGGAAGGACGAGAAATCATTATTCTCAGTATTTATAGTCAAATCTAAACAGCAGAAGCAAACTGTAACATATTTCTGTACAATAGAACAGGACATAAACAATGATTAAGTCCTTGTTTGGATTAATGTGTAGCCACTTCAATCTGCGTGGGTTGACGTGGATTGCAATGGAATTTTGTTTAATTCTACTTCAATCCACTTCAACGCATATTGATTGAGATGAATACATACACATCCAAGGTACACAACAAAGATGAACAGTGTGACTTGAATAGTATTTAAACAGTACCAACGCTTGGACAGGTGGAGATGGGTATATAGAACTTGTTTGGAGGGGCTCCGGCCGGCTCCAACTCCGCACTGTTGTGCTATCGTGGCGGAGCCACCCGAGCCTCTCAAGTGTGGCTCCTCCATCTCTCTCTCTCTCTCTCTCTCTCTCTCATTAAGGAGCCGGAACCCCCGCACAAACGTGTACAGGACAACACAGTCCCTTCACAGAAGAGGAGGAGCCGGAGCATGTCGGACCAGAGCCGTGCCAAAGACGGGCTTATTCCGATCTAGAATCCATTCACGCCTGCTACCAAATTTGGAAAAAAAAATCGGATGCATATGCATAGATGCCATGGAGAAATGCTACATATCATCGTCTCATCGTCTAACCACATATATTAGATTGTGTTTAGTTCGCGAAATGAAAATTTTTGGATGTCACATCGGATGTTTCGGAGATGTCGGAAGGGATTTTCGGATACTAATAAAAAAAACTAATTACATAGCTCGCCTGGAAACTGCGAGACGAATTTATTAAGCCTAATTAATCCATCATTAGCGCATGTTAGTTACTGTAGCACTTATGGCTAATCATGGACTAATTAGTCTTAAAACATTCGTCTCGCGATTTCCAACCAAACTGTGCAATTAGTTTTTTTTTCGTTTATATTTAATACTCCATGCATGTGTCGTAAGATTCGATGTGTTAGTTTAGGGTGAAAATTTTTAGGAAACTAAACCAGGCCTTAGGCTTTCTTTCGTGGACCTATATGGGCCAAATCAAACATCGATAAGGGCAGGCGGACGGAGCAAAACCATGATCGTTTGATTATTTTGTTTGTACAAGTGGCAGCAGATCAACGGTAGTATATGCATGAGCTTCATGCGTATTGTATACACCTAATTGTCTTCCCCAAGTTTTGGGACAAAGGGAGTATTGCAGGAAGGAAAAACTGTTTCACCAATGTTTTATCTATAAGTAAGGCCCCGTTTAGTTCCACCCAAAAGCTAAAAAATTTTGCATAGTACCCGTCACATCGAATCTTGCGGCACATGCATGGAGTACTAAATGTAGACGAAAAAAAACTAATTGCACAGTTGGGTGAGAAATCGTGAGACGAAACTTTCGAACCTAATTAGTCCATAATTAGACACTAATTACCAAATACAAACGAAAGTACTACAGTACCCAAAACCCAAAAAAAATTGGATCTAAACGGGGCCTAAGTGTTTGTAAAGGACTAATTTTGGTGTGTGTGTGTGGGTGGTGCGTGGGTGGGGTGGGGGGGGGGGGGGGGGGGAGGGAGGAAGACGACCGTGGACAACGGTGGAGTGCATTTAACTCCTTCTCACAGGTTTCCTCATAAACGTTTTGGATGCAATTTCTTCTTAGAAACGTTTATTCTGGTGAATCAGAACTGATTTCTCAAATCGTTTGGCAGTTTTTCGGATTCTGATTTTTGAAGGTTGGCGAAAACCATTTGTTTACATGAAAAAAACATAAAAATATATAGGTTTTTGGAAGAAAAAAAATGTTAATTATTTTTAAGGTGAAGATAAATCAAAAGCAACCAGTTTTAATCGGTTTCATTTGAGGAGGATCACTAGAAATATTTTTAGATTAGATGGGAGGTAGGAATGCAAGAAACAAAATATGAAGAAACTACTCTGGAGGTGATTTTGATCTCTATGTAATCATAAAAAAAAAAACGTTTCTACTCCCTAAAGTCAGTATCGTGTTTGACCGTTTGATGGTTTCCTAGCTAACTTTTGACCTGGTTAGAATCCTAGACTAGACCGCTTTAGTCTGCTCCCACCAAGTCAACTCTTGTCTATACTATAGTAGCTTGGCTAAACTCAGGGTGTGTTTAGCTGTCTGTTTGTTTTGAAACATAGCCAGAGCGGCATCATCGTCGTGGGTCGGAGCTTCTCAGGGACTGCAACTACGCCGTCATGGGTGAAACGGAGTTGATTGACAAGGCCGGCCCCAAGGGCTACAAGCTCGACAAGCACAAACTCGAGCTGGAGCTCGAAGATGAGACGGCGGCCGGCGGCGGCGACTCGTCTGCCGTCGTCACGGTTGGCAGGGTCTGCACGGCAGCAGCACTGCGAGCTCGGCAGTGGCGCCGCACATGAAGACGCACCCGAGAACTCGGTCAAAGTGAATTGGATGAACACACACAAAGAAAGAGCTAAATATAGAAAGACTCAAGCTTGCCTTCGCATGAACCAAGCGCACGCGTCAAGCTTAGAACACTGAAACGAGCTAACTGAAGAAACTGACGAAACTGAATTAGCTAATCTAGACTGACGAAACTGAATGAAACAAACAGACCCTGAAGTAGCAGGACGGTAAACAGCCAGAGTAGATCAACAAGCAGCAGGGCGAGCACGGCAGCACCAGGGAAAAATCTGTAGACGAAGCTGCCGAATCGTTCGCCCAGGAGCATGAGGACGAGGCCGAGGAGCTGCCCAGGAGCTGCACGAGCAAGGAGACTTGAGGACGAGGCCGAACAAGGAGACAAACATCTCGCTGCCGATACGGCGGCGGTGGAAGCCGATTCGGCGATGGTGGAAGCCAAATCGGCGGCGGAGAAGTCCGATTCGACAGCATCTCTCTCGCCTCGTCTCCTCCAGGGACGGCAGCTAGTACGAGCCTTGTCTCCTCCAGGGGCGGCCTCGTCTCTCCCTCGCGGAAGCGTTCGCACGAGCCGCATTGGAATTCGCACGAGCTCGCGCGCGGCGATAGAGGTGCTGTAGCGGCCGGAGGAGGTGCTGCCGCTGGTGACGCTGCGGGTGGCGGCGGAGCAGATCAAGCGCCCGATCCCGCCCGAGGAGCACTAGGCCTTCGCCTACTCCATGCTCCAGAAGGTCTCCCGCAGCTTCCCCCTCATCATCCAGCAGCTCGGACCCGCGCCCTGCCACCGGAACTGGTGAGGAAGGTGAAGCGTGGAGGAGGTGGACGAGCGCACGAGCGCAGAGGAGGTGGAGGAGCTCTGGCGCACGAGCGAGGAGCTATGTTTTTTAAATTTAGATTACTAGTATAATGCCTACGGCTTCGTTAGGGATGCACAAGAAAACAGACGATATTTTTTTTCATATTTTAAGTTTAACGTAATTATATATGACCATAAATATAATACTGAAAACACTTATGTATAACCAGACATAATAAAGTTGTCTCGCCTTAACCATCTAATTTAGAATCTGCTTAAGACCACCTCGGCCTCGCCTCCCCGAAGGCGTGAGCGTCTCGCATGCCCCAGACTCCCAGCCGCCACCGCCGCTCGGTCCATCGACGGTGCAGGTAGCCGTGCCATGCCACGACGCCCACCTCGCGCCACGCCGAGGTCGTCGCCGATCCACGCCAACTCCGATGACCCGAAGCCATGCGTCGTCCCGGGCCGTCCTCGCCGAGCTCGTCCTCGTCTCGCCGCCCTTGAAGCAAAGTTTGCCGAGTATCAATCCTTGACATGACCCTCATCATCACCAGCCAACCTGCATGAACTCACTAATATTTCTCCCTACGATAATTTGTTCATCATTCCAAACAAAAGGTTTGGAGATCTGAACCCAGATCCATACGTGTTTTCTTTGATTCCTGCCGTCCTGGTCCGCCCAGCCCTCGGCGCCGGCGGTTGGCGATCACAGCTCACCAGCCAACACTAATACGACGTCGCGACAATACGATCTGACCGGTGTCTGGTCTGGGCATAGAACGGTGGAGTGGTAAGTGCCAAACGCGCGCGGCTCGGCCGTCGTTTTCGGTCCCGGCAGGCTGCTTGGTTGGTTCTCGTCTCCGAATCAAGTCGGGGCTCGTTGATTCGGTGCCTTCCTGTCTTTTCCGGCAGCGGGGTCCCGCGCGGCCGCTTTCGTGAACCGGCAGAGGCAAAAAAACGAAGCGCAGATTGGGTGGGCGCAGGGCGTTGCGCGGCGCGGCGCGGGCACGCTCATCGCTCATCGGGTGGCCGACTGCCCGTCCAAACGTCCGCGCCGCGCGCCTCAGGTTTGGACGCAAAACGCCGGTGCGACCGGCGGCATCGAGAGGCCGAGACCGAGACATGGGCGGACGAGCGGTGGCCGGCGCGAGTGGGACGGGCAGCAGCTTGGTGGCCTTTCCTCGGTGGATTCGTGCCGTTCCCTCGCGCGCGTGGCAGCGTGTGCGCCCGCGCCCGTTGTTAACCTGCCGGGGGGCAGTAAACAAAGACTAACGGTTCGAAAGCGATTTGTTTTGTTTGGAAAAGGGAACGAACGAAGCCAAGTGCTTGTTTGGTTCGCCGTGCACGCACGCGTTCTCCCTCCGTGTGGATTGTTGCCAAGGCCCACCACTCGTCGTTGCCGGAATGCCGGTGGTCATGATTCAAGATTCATCGGCGCTTTATTTTTCACTCTGTTCAGCTTTGGCCTTTGGGTTCACATCCGGCCATGGACCTATCCGACTAGTATCAGTAGTATGCATCGATGCAATGCGTGCAGCATGCTCCACTAACGGCTTATGCTACTTTGTGAAGATCAAAGACTTGGAGGTTCCATACCTTGGAGTGCCACCCAAATGTGCACTGGCGGACGACAGAACTGTATGGAGATGGACGACGGACGGCCAGTTCACGGTCAAGTCAGCGTACGTGGCCCTCCACTCCGCTTCGCACCCAATCCCTGGATGCAGCTAAAGATGAGCAACGGGCCAGCACGGCCCGGCACGGCCCGAGCCCGGGCTAGGCACGGCCCGAGCGGGCTCGGGCCCTTTTGGCCCGTCGGGCCACCGGGACGTGCCTGAACAGTCCACCGTGCCTGGTGGACGGCCTAGGCATGGTCCGTGGGCCGAATATCGGGCCGTGCCAGCCCGTTGAGCCCGCGGTCCACTGGTCCATCAGGCCAGCCCATAGCCCGTTACATAGTAAACACCATATTTTAAACAGCACAATCACAGGTTCAAACTTCAAACAATCACAGGTTCACATATTCATATTCAACAATTACAGAAACACCAGATGACAAAAGATTTGAGCTGTTTGTGCAATACCGCCTCATTAAAAATATTTCTAGGTAAAACTCACCTCGTGAGATAAAACCCTTGAAAGGAAAAGAGTACGGCCAGCTCAATAAATTAAAATGTTCAAACTGTTCAAAGTTATTACAAGCTAGCTAGCTCAAATGTCTCAACTCTCACAACTAAAGTCGCACTCACAGCCTCTCAGGCTCTCAGTTCTCAACAGTCAACCATCACCAGCAGTAGATGATCCACCAGCTTCATCATCAAGGTACTGCTCTTTGAAGTACTCTTCTAGCTCTTTGTCCTCCACAGTGTGCTGTCCACCGGATTCATCTAGCTCCCAGTCTTTGACACAGATTAGCATCTCCACGTTGTCCGCGCCCAATTGCCGTCGCCGCTCCTCAATGATCCTGCCAGTAAGACTAAAGGTAGACTCCAAAGAAGTAGTTGATACAGGAATAGTCATAATATCTTTAGCCAAGGTACAGAGAACTGGATATGTTAGTTTATGCTCATGCCACCAATTGAGGATATCAAAGTCATCATCATATGCCACAACATTGTCACTGTCAAGGTAAACAGTGAGCTCAGAGAGACCAGGAGGCACAATAGATCCTGCAGATGCACTTGAAGGACCAGAAGAAACTGATCCTCCAAAAATTTTGCCCCATACCTACTTTCTCTTACCTGTCAGTCCAGATGGATGGGTGGTTCTAGCTGGCCTAACAGCACCAAACTTAGATTCATACTTGTCATAGAGTTTATGCAACTCAGATTTAACCTCAGCAAAGTAATCAATGTAACTCATATTGTTACTTAGAGCAAGCAAGTCAAGCATATTTTCCAGACCTTTCAACTTAGCCCTTGGGTCCAGAATAAATGCAAAAGAGTATAACAGTGGTATATTCTTCCAATACTTAAGAAATTTATTCTTCATTGACACAACTACAGCAGCAAGAGTATTATCATGTTCAAATTCATGCAGATGGGATGCAATCTCAAGTATGTGATGCAGTACCAAAGGACTAGTGGGGTAATAAACACTAGAAAGTACAACAGTTGAATCATAGAACAACTCAAGGAACTGCAATACCTTGTCAGCAATGTACCAATGTTGTTCATTCAATAGAGGATAGCCAGACTGAGAATTGATGAACACAGAAAACACAGATTTATATGGCATGAGATGTTTTAGCATAAGGTAGGTTGAGTTCCATCTAACATCCATATCCAAAGCAAATTTACGAGGCCTCATACCCTTAGCAATGCAGTAGTTTTTGAATTGTGCAATGCGATGATTAGATGAATTCAGAAAGTTAATTGCAGTCCTAAAAACCTCTATGTGTGGTTTAAGCCTTTTCAAACCAGATTTAACAATCAAATTAATTATATGGCAAGCACATCTCTGATGCACAACATGATAGATCTTTTTACTAGGATTCAATGGATCAATATCATAACCCAAGTAACCAGCAAGCAGAGGACTCAAAGTAAGCATAGCAGATGTATTAGCAGATGCATTATCAAGGCTAACAGAGAAAACTTTGTCAAGTAGGCCCCAATCTCTAAGCACACCAGCAATAATTTCAGCAATGTTAATACCACTATGAGTCACTTCAATCAGTTTAAAGCCAATAACAGCTTTCTTAAGTTCCCACTCAGAAGTAATGTAGTGAGCAATAACAGTGATATAATCTTCTTTAGCATTGCCAGACCAGATATCAGATGTCAAACAAATAGAAGACACACTAGGCATTACTTCATTTTTTAGGTGATGCAGTTTTTCATTAAAAAGCTTAGAAAGATCTCTAGATGCGGTGAATCTAGACACTCTCTTGTATCTAGGATTGTGAGCACGCTGAATGTAATTATCCCAAGCATCTTTGTTAGCAATAGATAAAGGCAGATCTAATCTAGCAATCAAACGGCAAAGCTCAGCTCTAGCAACATCAGGCCTATATTCCCAGTTCCTACAAGACCCATCAGGATTCAAAACAAGCCTAGTTTGAACCAAATTAGCATGTTCTGTTTTCTTCTTGCATGAGAGCATATGTCTTTTCAAATGACCAGTGCCATTAGCAGATTTACCAGACAAACGAGACTTACAGAGCTTACAAATAGCAACAACACGTACCTCACCGTCCACTGTCTCTATGATTTCATCAAAGTTAGCCCAGACAGGGGATCGGCGCTTACTAGTGGTGGACGAAGCCAGAGATGCTGCATCGCTGGTGGCCGCAGCACTAGCCGTTGCATCGTCTCGGTTGGTCAGAGCAGCACTCCTACCAAACAAGAGATGAGCAGCATCTCCTATGTCGTCTTCATCATCGGGGATCTGCCATGTGGCCCTGAGCTCGTCGTTGATGGTTGGACCATCATCACCATCAGCGGACTCAGAGCCGGCCATGGCAGATGGCACCCACCCAACTGGCACCGTCCCTCAACGCCTCCTGCGACACCAGCTACACACCGGTGACATGCGAACCAAAAACACCGAGAAATGAATTAGGGTTCGTGTGATTGCCTACTAGATCTAGGGTTAGGGTTAGGGTTAGGGTTAGAGGTACTTGCCTGCATGGAGACGGAGCCCGGCGCCGGAGAAATGGAAAAGAAGACGAAGACGAGATGGAGAAGAGGGGGGAGACAAAAGGAGATCCCAAGATCCGGTCAGAGAGAGACAGAGAGTCAAACTAGTCAGAGAGGTAGGGAGGAAGAAGTGAGACGAGGAGGGGGAGAGATCAGAGAAGAGGAGATCTCAACATCCGGCGTCGACAGCGGTAGCCTGGGAGGTGGATGACGGCAGCGATAGCCTGGGAGGTGGTCGACGGTGGGCGGCGGGCGGCGGCGAGAGGCGAGGCGAGGTGGGGATTATGGTTAGGGTTTCAGAGCTCAGAGGCGAGGGTGGCGGGCAAACGGCTACGGGCTCGGGCAGAGTGAGGGGGAATGGCCGAAGGTGGGGGTCCGCCGGGGCGGGGGGGCTTATATAGCCCCTCCAGCTGTCGGGCCTCCACCGGGCCAGCCGTGCCGCCCGGCGGGCCGAGGCCTCAGCCCAAGCCCGGCCTGCTACGGCTTTGGGCCGGCACGGGCCCGGTTAGGGTTCGGGCCGTGCCGTGCTCGGGTCGGGCCCAATAACCGTGCTTTGGGCCGGGCCTTTGGCCCACGGGCTGCATGCACATCTTTAGATGCAGCCTCGTCTGGGAAACATGGGCGCCTCTCCGCGTCAAAATGTTTCTGTGGCTTGCACTACGTCCGAAGCAATGGACAGCGGACAGTCGGCGCAGGCATGGTCTGGACGCCAATGATGTAAGCTTCCTCTGCGACCAGGAGCCGGAGACCATAGACCATATCATTGTCTCATGCTCCTTCAGCAAGCAGGTATGGTGGAACGTCCTTGTGGCGCTTGGATACACACAAGGCCTCCCCAACGGCGACACAGTCTTCCACTCATGGACCTCCTGGAGATCGACATGGACTCGCAGTCTCGCACCAATAGGAGCGGAGCAGACTCCGTTTTCGCTCGAGTTGCCTGGGAGCTATGGAAGGAGAGAAATACGAGATGTTTCCGGGGCGCCACCACCCAGCTACAACAGCTACTTGCCATAATCAAGCATGAGGCCGGACAATGGGTGCAAGTAGGCGCAAGACATATGGGTTGTTTACTTTCCAATATAGTAGCCTAAGAATTTTCTGGCACTAGGGGGGCATGAGCTTCACTATAATTTCTTGAGCCCCCTAGAGTCATGCCACAGCATTTGTAATCCAAAATTCCTTCCTACTCAATACAAAGACGTGCAAGCCTTTTGCTCGTTCGAGAGAAAAAAAAAGGCTCGGAGGTTTAAATAATTGAGTACTAAGTTTGGATTACTTGCGAAAACCCTTCACGTGCGTTTGACAAAAAAACAATAGTTGACCGCTCGACGATGTCTAATAAATGTCTAACCTTTGACCGGAGCCTGAATGGCTTCTACTGCACGGCGCGACGTTCATAGAATCGTAGGCGTGCGTCATGAGGTTGCGACATTCATAGAAGGATTCATAGGCGTGCGTGATGAGGTACAGGTTCAGACACTTTCAGAACTGTCATGGTCCGAGGAAGAAGCGACGGCGAATGCCCCCGAGGAAAGGGGCGCTGCCAGTTTGCAACTGCCATCACTGCACCTGCACGCCTAGGATACTGGATACGATCGCATCGCAATTTGCAAGGGATGGAACTGGAAGCTGGAAAATCAAAGTTCTTGTTTGCATGAGAATGTACATATGTACTACTTACAGCCAAAATTGCATCTAGCCCTCTCCTACCTTCTGTTATCCACATTATGAATCAATGACGAACTAATATATAACAATAGCTAAAAACAAGCGAAAGGGGAAGAAAAACGATGACCTAAACTCGTCACGTGAATTCGAGGTGCACGCCGCCGTTCTCGGCCACGTCGAGCAGCGCGGCGAGCACGTCCGGCATGTCGGGCCGCTCCTTAGGCGCGTCCGCCGTGCACCGCATGCCGAGCATCAGGAGCTCCCGGGACACGGTGCCGACGGCCGCCGCAGCCTTCTCCGAGGACGACCGCCACCCTTCTCTGGCCATCCGCCGGGCCCACTCCACCAGGCACTCGTCCTCGGCGCCGTCCACGGCGCAGCGGCCCGTGGCGAGCTCCATCAGGAGCACGCCGTAGCTGTACACGTCACCCTTGGTCGTGGCGCGCCACGTCTGCCCGTACTCGGGGGGCACATACCCGACGGTCCCGGCCACCACCGTGCTCACGTGCGTGTCGCCGGGCCGGACCACGCGGGCCAGCCCGAAGTCCGTCACCCTGGCGCGCCCGTCCCGGTCCAGCAGCACGTTGCTGGCCTTCACGTCCCGGTGCACCACCGCGGGGCGGCACTCGTGGTTCAGGAACACCAGCGCGCGCGCCACGCCGATCGCCGCGTCCAGCCGCCGCCCCCACCCGAACGCGGCCGTGTCGCCGATCAGCGACTCCAGGTTGCCGCCGTCCAGGTACTCGTACACCAGGATCTTGGCCGACCCGGACAGGCACCACCCGTAGAGCGCGACGAGGTTCGGGTGCGGCCACGTCGACCCCATCCGGTCGGCGAGCACCTCCATCTCGGCGCGGAACTCGCGTTCGCAGTCGCCGTCGCGCGGCCTCGCGAGCTTCTTCACGGCCACGGTGCGGCCGTCGGGGAGCACGCCGCGGTACACCACGCCGTAGCCGCCACGCCCGATCACCAGGTCGTCCGAGAAGTTCCCCGTGGCCGCCACGATGTCGCGGTAGGTGAACGCCGTCTTGCCGAGCTGGAACACCTTCACCCCCTCCGTCGAGGAGGAGCACCCGGTCGCCGACGACGATGACCCGGACGGTGGCGACGACGTCGTCGACATCTGCAGAGAGCACTTCCCGGAGCTGCACTTGGGGTTCTCGCACGAGAACGACTCGGGGTCCGGGTCTTGGTCCACGGGGAACCGCGCACGCAGATTGGCCATGAAGAACACGAAGGCGCCGGTGACGAAGGCGGCGAGGAGCGAGAACAGGAACCACACCGCGATGCTTCTTGGAGTCATGCCGCGCCTTCGAGCATCCGCAGCTTCCGGAGGCGGCTGTATACCACCGGTACCTCTCTCGAATGAAATGAGTGGGTCGCCGAGGAAGGACTGCTCGTCGAAGGTGCCGAATTGGGCGGTGGTGGGGACGCTGCCGGTGAGAAGCGGGTTGTAGGACACGTTGAACTTGGTCAGGTACGTGAGCTGGCTCAGATTTCCCGGCAGCTCGCCGGAGAAGTTGTTGTAGGAGAGGTCCATCATCTCGAGGCACAGAATGCGGCCGATCTCTGGCGGAATCGCGCCAGAGATGTTGTTTCTCGAGACGTTCAGCACGACGAGCGCGAGCCTGCTGATCTCTGGTGGCAGCTGTCCGGTGAGCCGGTTGTCGTCGAGGTGGAGCAGGCTGAGGTTCACCATCGCGCCGATCTCCGGAGGTATGTCTCCGGATAGCTGGTTCCTGGACAGCTGAACGTACCCGGAGATCGTGTAGGACCTCACCGGCGACGAGGAGTTGGTGCAGACCGGAACGATGCCGTATCCCTTGAGGATTCGGTCCCATATGCTGCGGCAGTTCGCCCGAGTCATGATGGAGTACACAAAACTGAAAGGGGGATAGCTCGCCGGGATCCACCGCCTCATGGCTTGACAATCGCCGGAGCCGGCGAGCACGCTGGAACCATTCCGGTTCTTGGCGAACGTCGGGCCGGGGTTCTTCCCTGTGTTTGCCATCTCCAGCGGGATGCTCCC
Source organism: Miscanthus floridulus (assembly GCF_019320115.1). NCBI lineage: Eukaryota > Viridiplantae > Streptophyta > Magnoliopsida > Poales > Poaceae > Miscanthus > Miscanthus floridulus. The sequence goes on from NC_089582.1 coordinate 137,470,948, forward strand.
GGTCAGCTTGTTGTCGGCCAGGTTCAACCAGAGCAAGCTGGTGCATTTGCCAATTTCCGACGGAATCTCTCCGGATAGCTGATTCCCAGCGAGCATCAGCCACAAAAGCGACGTGAGGTTCCCAATGGTCGCCGGTATCTCGCCGGAGAGGTCGTTATACGACAAGTCCAGCGCTTGGAGCTCGGTGAGACGGCCGTACGCCGCCGGTATCCCGCTGGAGAATTGGTTGTAGGCAAGCATCAGGTACTTGACGCTCTTCATGTCAGCCACCTCAGGAGGGAGCTCGCCGGAGAACTCGTTATAGCTGAGCTCCAGCCTCGCGAGAAGCGGTAGCTGGAGCACGCCGGAGGTGACGATGCCGCCAGTGTAGTTGTTGTGGTGCAGCACAAGGTACCTCAGACTCGCAAACTTGCCAAAGGTGTCTTGCACGTCCCCTCCAAACATGTTGCTGCTGATGTCCAAGAACTGAAGCTTCGTACAGTTCGTCAGGGCCAGCGGTATCCGGCGATCGAAGCTGTTCTTCCCGAGAACCAGCGTCTCGATTGCGGCGAGCCTCCCAATTCCGGCCGGTATGAACCCGTCGAAGTCATTCCCCCACAGAGATAGGTACGTCAGGTTCGCGCACTTGGCGATGGAGTCCGGGAAGCTTCCAGTCAGGTAATTCGCTGACAGGTCCAAAGATTCGAGCCTGCAGCCGTTCGGGAACGTGGCCGGCGGGACGCTCCCGGTGAGATTGTTCTCGGCGACGCTGAACTCCCTGAACCTCGCGACGCCGGGCCACAGCTCGCCGGTGAAGTTGTTCGAGCTGAGGTCGACGTACTCAAGCCTGGCGCAGCCGTCGAACATGCCGGTGATATTGCCCGTGAGCCCGTTGGTGGAGACGTTGAAAACGGCGAGGTCGGCGGCGCACATCGCCGTGAAGTTGGCCGCGACGCCGCCCGACAGCCGGTTCCCGGACACGTCGAGCGTCTGCAGCCTTGTGAGGCCGGACAGGTCCAGCGAGCCGTTGATGAGGTTGTGGGAGAGGTTGAGGCGCACGAGGCCGCGGCATTGGCCGATGTCGCCAGCCGCGGAGATGGTGTTGTCGGAGAGGTCGAGCTCGGCGAGCTCGGGCAGCCGCGAGAAGTTGCCGAACGCCGGGCCGGAGATGCTGGAGCGGGAGAGGTCCAGCGACGTGACGCGGCCGGACGCGTCGTCGCACCGCACCCCGTGCCACCCGCACGGCGACGCGTCGGACTCCTGCCACGCGTCGTAGGCGCCGCGGTTCACCCTGTTGTTGTCCTGCAGGAAGCGCTTGAGCTCCACCAGCACCTCCTTGTCGCCGTTGCTCTGCACGCCGGCGGGCACCACCACCGCCACCTCGCCTTCAGGAGGACACGCGATCGCCACGGTTAGAAGCGGAATTCGACTCCCACGCGGGGGACAAAACACGGCAGCTGAACAATCAGAAGAGAGCAAGAACAGGGGGCGAGTGGTGTGGCTTGGAGCGCCGAATCCTAACCTGCGACGAGGAGCAGGACGAGGAATCCGAGGAGCAGGGGAGACATGGCCTTGCTTCCCGAATCATGGAAGACACCGAGGCGAAGCGGATGCACCGGCGACGGGGACGACGTGCCGAGCGGCGAGCAGCCTCCACATCCACACGCGCGTGCGGTCTCTTCCTCTGGTTGTCCACGGGGAGAGGTGAAGTAAGCAGAGAATAAGAGACAAAATCTTTGACACTTATCGCAAGTTATCTAATGACAGCCCGAGGCCCGCATGTAGGCGACGACGAGCACGCCAGCCAATCGCTGCTACCGGCTGTCGTTGTTGCTCCCGGGCCTGGCATTTGAATGGATTGAATTGAATCCCTGCGTTTACTGGACACCACACTAATGCTCAATTCGTCAGAAACGGAGCTTGTGTTTACCGGTTGTGGCTTGGGTTCAACTTTTTTTAATTGCTAAGTACTTTTATAACACTGAATTGCTGAATGCACAGGGGGCAGATGAGAAAGAGAAAGGGGGAACTAGCTTGCTTGCTTGGTTAGTGGTCTTTGAATTTGTCTCCTTGTTTTCCGAATTAGGCCTGGACTTGTCACCGTATTGTATAATTTCGCCACTCGCTAAATCCTCCACGGGTTGGGGGTCTGGGGGTTTTCAACTGGAAAAACCGCGGGTCACCACTGGTTCACACTGCTGTCGCACGGGCACGAACGCCTCGACAGTGACGTTGGCTTAAAGAGAAGTTGTAGCGTGACTTGTCCACTGACCATAGAAAGGTACAGGGTTACCGCGAGGCTTGACTGTAATTAATTAAGGACTGCCGGTAGAACTCGTGTTCTTTTACATTTTGTGTGCCTTTAGGCAGCAACTTTGACCATTATTTTCTGTGTTATATATATAGCAAAATGTAGGGAGAAAAGTTTGCAAGATCGTGGAAATATTTTGATCGGAGTGAATACAGTACATGTGATGGATATTTGCCCGTCAGGTCAGCGACGGCAGCCGCCCATGTTGACGACGCCGTACTCCAACGCGACTACTCTACCGAGTACCGACGCGTGACAGCTTGCTGCGGCGGTCTCACGTCCAAATTACTCCGAAGCGAAGCGGAACGGGGGCCGTAGCCCGTAGGCCGTAGCCATAGGGTCGGGAACTCGGGCAGGGCAGGGCAGGCGCGCACTCGCGCACGCCTCCGCCGGGCGCCGCGGCATGCGTGTGGTGGGCGTGCGCGAGCCCCGCCGCCCGCACTCGATCGAAGGGCACTCCATGAAGTTTCTAGATGCCAACACCCAGGCCAGGAGGATAGAAAGGGCAGTGGGGCGCGCGCCGGCAGACGCGAGTGGCCTCAGGCCCGGAATGTCCCCCGTCCCCGTCGAAGACCGCCGTCGTAAAGCGAAAAAGCGGTGGGTGGATGGTGGATCCTCGTGGATGAGGGCGTGCGTGGCCTACCAAACCAAGTCTGAGCGCAAGGTCGCATCTGAACGCAGCTAGTATGTGTTGTCTCCAAGGGAAAAAAGAAACAGAGGTGACAGAAGAGAAGATGACACTTCGTCGAGCTTGGAGAAGCGAATCCTGAAAAAGTGAAAATGCATAGTGCACGATTCTCCACGGTAACATTTCGTTTGTATTTATGAATTATTGTCCAAACATTCACTAATTAGGTTCAAAAGATTCGTCTCGCAGAGTTAAAGCAAACTGTGCAATTAGTTTTTGATTTCGTCTACATTTAATACTCTATGCAGATACCGTAAGTTTGATATGACGAAGAATCTTCTTTTTACATAGTACCAAAGTTTAGAGTCTAGGAGGAACTAAACAAGGGCCAAGATGCAAGATATGATGACTGACAGACAGCAGAACCGGGGCAAGAGGGAACACGGCCCACCTTGAAGATGCCCACGCAGTCCACAGACGAGGGGCATCGTATCATGAGTGCGTGCGTGGGTGCGCCTCTTTTGCATTGCATCGGTGGGCTCTGCTGCACACTCGCCATGGGTTCCGTCGTTTTGGAAGTCCTAATCAGCCGTCACGTATCGATAGTACGATTCAGAGTGAAAGGGCGGCATACGACCGAGGATGGACGGACCGACTCTCTTAAACCTTTTGGAGAGTTGACGAGTGCCGAGTGGCCAGTGGGACTGAGCGATTCTTCGTTCGCATGCAGCTCGATCGGCTCATCATAAAAGCCTTGACGAACCAAAAGTTGTAGATTCTTTCGCAAAGGGAAGATCGACCCCGGCAGAACGAACTATATTCACTGTGTAAAAAGGCGTAGTTTATTTCCAGCTAGTTTTGTTGTTAATCATTATACAGTTCACCTATTATAGCTTGCTTATATATAATACTTACCATGGAATGGAACCGGAAAGCAGCACACCATGAATGGTTTTGAAGCTTTATGAGGCTTAACATTTTACGCGAATAATGGTGATTCAGTGTAGCCAAACCAAAGTAGCTCAAGTTCAGAGCCATACCGCAGGTTTAACATTTAATGATTGTTTAATCAGAGGCGGAGCCAGGATTCAAACATAGTACAGCAGTCTCCTAATTTTTTATTAAAATTCTTAGAATATAAATTGGTGTTGACTTAAAACAAATTATTGACCTTGATGTTGGCTTAAAATACTATAAAACACCGAATCTTTAATGTGTTTCTTTTCTTTATCTTGGACAGATGTGAATAGTCTAAATTCAAGATAAAAATGATATTGTTCATTAAAGGCCTGTTTGGATCCCGTGAACTAACAACTAATTGCTAAACTTTAGTCATTGGGGATCTAAACATGTAGTGTCGGTGCGAAAAGTGGTCAACAAGTAAATATTTATCATTTTGCCGTACGTTGTAATCGGATGCGGCCTAGCACTCAATGACACAGGGTTTATACTGGTTCAGGCAACGTGCCCTATGTCCAGTTTGAGTCGATCGGTGACTTTATTCCTGAGTCTATGTGCTCGAAGTTTGCTGTGTGGTTACAAACGAATGAGAATAAGATGGGGGTATTAGAGGTCTGGTTGGACTCTGGACCGAAGGGCCAAAGAGTGACGAGAACTCCTACGTGCGCTAAGTATTGGAACGTATGCTTTGTGTAGCTTTAGAGTTCTAGAGCAGTGAAGCTGTTCTAGTGCTTAGAATGTCTAAAGCCAGCAGAGAGAGAGTCGGAATTATCCGTCCTTCGTTGGGAGAGAGTGCATCCCCTTTTATAGATGAAGGGAACGACTTTACAAGTTTAAGAGAGAGAAAGAGTGTGTGTCGTAGTCTTGTTGCCCACGCCATCGGATACAAGACAGTTTGCCGGTGCCCATAATATTGTTGACGCCCAGATGTATGTAGCAGGCTCCATCGTATTCTTCTGGTATGGCAAATGTCGGCATATATCATACTGTAGGACAAATATCGGCGCCTACAACACTGTTTGTGTTCTGACATGTCTGGTGCAAAGTACCCTTTCTGACATGGCCTGACAGTACTGTCCTGCAGGTGTGCAGGGTATGGTCCTCGGTATTGCGATTGACTTGAGTGCCTTATCTTATCTACTCCGTCTGATTTCTTGGGTCCTCACCAAGCAGGCGTCCCCAGCCGGTCGTTCCTAGTTGGCTCCAACCGCGCTGGTCGGAGAAAAGCCATAAGCAGAGGTTAGATGTATTTCCGGTCGAAGAAGCGGGTCGGAGTCAGAAGCGAGTGTAACATCCTAGGACATAGACTACCCTCACAGACCAACACCAGTCTTTTCTGCGCACTTTGTCCTCACTCATGCGCCCCCGGGAAGAACTTTCCGGTCGGTCACTCATCGCTCCAGGCCAAGCACGCTTAACCTTGGAGTTCTTAAGAGATGGACTTCCAGAAAAGAAGTTGCAACAACTTGTTGGTATGAGTATCCTATTAATCTTATTAAGCCCTAGGTCGGGGTGTTACATCCTCACCCCCTTAGGAGACCGATGTCCTCGTCGGTCAACTCTAGGCCAGGAACGTCCCCTCTTGGCCACGTCCGTGTGTCCAGTGCCAGCGCATGTGTCATGCTGGGTGACCACTCTAGGTCCACACCAGCCATGCACACCATGCCTGCGCAACTGACACACGCGCCCGTTAAACCGCAAGGGTCGGCTCTGATACTATTCTGTAACATCCCGCCTCCTCGAGGCCAGGCCCGCTTATATCTGGTAGCTTTCCTAGGACATAGATTGCCCTCACAGACCAATACCAGTCTTTTCTGTACACTTTGTCCTTACTCATGCACCCCCGAGAAGAACTTCCTGGTCGGTCACCCATCGCTCCAGGCCAAGCACGCTTAACCTTAGAGTTCTTAAGAGATGGGCTTCCAGAAAAGAAGTTGCAACAACTTGTTGGTATGAGTATCCTATTAATCCTATTAAGGCCTAGGCCGGGGTGTTACAGCGAGCGTCGTTCGCTCCTTGGCTAGGCCTTTCAGTCGGAGAAGCGGGTCGGAGTCGGAAGCGAGCGTCGTCCCCTCCTTGGCCAGACCTTCTGGTCGGAGAAGCGGGCTGGAGTCGAAAGCGAGCGTCGTCCCCTCTTTGGCTAGGCCTTCCGGTCAGAGACTGGATCGCTCTTCCAGCCTATCGTTAGGTATCTAGGCCAGCCTAGGAGTTGCGCGTCATTTGTAATGTCGTCTGCTAGACCAAGCTTTTGCTGGAAAGCGGGCCCATTAGGGACCTCGGGTTTATGAACTCGACAGGAGCCCTTGCGTCTGACTGGCGAGTTGGTTGGAGGCTGAATATCTTGGTACTCTTTTCTAGAGCCATAGACTACTGTGTTTCTGTCGTTCGGGGTGTTCACCCATGTTTGTCCCACCCATGACCTATGCGGTCGGTTGTTTTCATGAGTCGGCGTCGGGCGACCTAAGCCCCGTTGGGTTCGGTAGGGGTTGGTCTAGTTCCGTGCGTTACCTCATTTGTGGTTTCCGCAACCGAAGGGGCTGAGCTAACATCGTTTGCCTCGATGGCTCAAGTGACGCGCTCGGTGAGCTCACTAACGGGCTTGTTCGAGTGGAATGTGGGTCTATCGTTCGTAATAGGGTCGACATAGCTCTCATATGGCATTCCACTGCTCCTTAACCCATGTCCCAGCAGATGCTCGGGTCGTTCCGGAGATCGACTCAGGTGGCCTGCTGGCCTCCTCTCGTTGAGAATTCTATGGGCATGGCTCGAGGTTAGGATCGAACGAGAAGGTCGAGATGACCCTGTTTGCTTATGAGCATACCGGGCGAGGGCCGCTGGGGCTCATCTATGTTTTCTCCCTCTGGCTCTGTTTGATGCGAGGCGGCCTCGAGCTCTTCGCGGGCCGACCTTCGAACCTCGGTCGGTCGTTGCTCATGTTGAATGAGGCAACTACCGCTTCGTGACGCAACACGAAGCGTTGTGATACATTAATTGCATATGCGATGCTTTGGATGTGTGAGATGAATGAATGATTGTATGAATGAATGTGTGAATGCGTGTATGAGAAAGGATGAATGAATGATTGTATGAATGAATGTGTGAATGCGTATATGAGAAAGGATGAATGAATGATTGTATGATTGAATGTGAGAATGCGTATATGAGAAAGGATGAATGAATGATCATGCATCGTAAAATAAAGTAAGAAGATTTGGTAAAGTTACCTTGATGACTCGAGTGACGGGTTTGAGGAGCTCTTATCGGATATGTCCGAATGGGATCCGTGTTCGTCATTCGTGACAGAGTCAGCATAGCCCGCATGGGGCATCCCACTGCCCCTTACCTATCTCTCGGTCGTCGCCTAAGTCGTCCGATCGACTCAGGTAGCCCGTTGGTCTCTCCTCGACAGAGATCCTAACGGTGAGCCCTTCCAAACCCTGTCTGGGAAGGCAGAGGGTCGTTTGCATGCGATTGCACCTTGTTTCCTGTGCCTGGGTTGTGGTAGTGGTGGGCCCAACCCAGGACATGTCCCACTTTAATCGGGTGACGTTTAGTTGGGCAGGGTGCATCCCATCAGTTAGGACGCGTCCCAGTGCATGCTCATTCGCATTTAAATAGGGAAAGGGAGAGGGTTTTAGTCTCATTCCTTCATCTTTCTCCATCTACCGCCTCTCCTCCTCCTTTCTTTTTACCAAGCACGTTTGTGCGCCGTGGTGGTTTCTGAGAGAAAGAGGATAAAGCGAGGGAGAGGAGAACTCACAGATTGGTTTGTGAGTCCTGTCGGGTACCTTAGAATGGGGTACCTCAAGCAAAACATCAAAAGGGTCGCTAAAGTCCCATCTAAAAAATAAAAGCTAGAAGGTAAGTCGTGGGCCCCTCACCCGCCACGACCAAGCCCACTGGGGCCTCCCCCTCCTCGCCTCGGGCCTCGAGTAGGAGGTCTCGGCATCCTGACGCCAACTCCGCTTCGCGCGAGGCTCCCCAAGGAAGGCCTCGGTAGGGAACGCCGTCTCCGCCTCGCCCGAGGCTCTCCACGGAAGGCCTCGACAGGAGGCGCGTTCTCCGTATCGCGCAAGGCCTCTCGCGCGAGGCCTCGGCGAGGACCCTGATCTCCGTCTCGCACGAGGCCTCATTCTCCGTGTCGCTCGAGGCCGGCTCGTCCACGGTCCGTCGCCCCCCGCCTCGGCCGACCCTCCCGACAGCGCGTCACGTCTCATTAATACTTTCAACCACTCCCGCAATCTCAGCCGGACAGCGGCTCAACGTCACAGAATGGCTGACGCGACTTGAAGTCGCATCAGCACCATACCGGCCGGGACAGGGCACGGCGGGGATTACCGGCCACTGTGTCCCAACACTGCGTCCACGATTAGCGCCTGGGACAGGATATGACGGGGGTTACTGGCCACTGTGTCCTACCACTGTGTCCACGATCAGCCGCCCGCTCAAGGCCTCGGCACTATACACCAGGGCCTCGGCATTGTATACCAGGGCCTCGGCACTGTACACCAGGGCCTCGGTGATATTGGGGTCCGTGCCTGCCGAGACCCCCCCACCGCAGTACAAGCCTCGGCACCGACCAAGTCTCGGCCTCGTGCATAGTCCATCCATAGTGGCTTACGTTCGCCACCACATCCACTCCGAGGCATTCCTGGGGCTCCCATGACGTACAGGATCTGATGGGACGACCACGCCGCCCCAGTACTCCAAGGATGGACCACTCCGACGACCATGCCGCCACAGGAACAGGCCATAGGGCTCGGACATGCCATCCCTGTCGACACAACGCCGCATAGTAATACATGTACTATCCTTGTCCTCCCTTCAACTATAAAAGGAGAGGACTTGGGCCACTTAGAAAGGGGAGGAACACAGGGGAACACACACACACGCACACATTCCAACCGCTTGAGAGCAACGTCTCAGACGGCCCACGCGACACCCTGCCGAGACCTGGGACTAGTTCCCTCTCTCCCTTAGCTTGTAACCCCCTACTACAAGCACTTCGGTGTAAGGAATACAAGTTCGATCCCTCAGACTGGACGTAGGACATCGATTGCCTGAACCAGTATAAATCTTGTGTCTCTTTGCATCACCATCCAGAATCGGGAGCACGCAGAACAAATTTACTAGTCGGTTGTGGACCCCCTGGTCAGAAACACCGACAGTTGGCGCGCCACGTAGGGGAGACTACGTGTCAGTTTCATCATCCCAGCAGGTTCTAGATGGCAGACCCCGAACGACCATTGCGTCTCGGCACCGTAGTTTGGTTCGGGAGCCTAGAATTCATGTCTCTAGGGCATAAGTACGACATGGTACTCCTCACTCTCCGAGCCCCACCGTCCGACGATGAAGTTACGCACCGGCAGCCCAGGCGCAGGCGGCGCCCGGGCGGCCGCTCTCGCCGCGCTCGCCAGGCATGACGCGAGCAAGGCCACCCCGACGCTACGCGAACCCAGGGCAGCACGCCACTCCCCGCCGATATCCTACGACCAGCTGTTGGTACGGGGTCCCTGGCTGGGGACCTGTCTGGCCTGAGCTTGGACAAAGGGAAAACGCCGGTGGCTTGCGATGGTGCCCAGTCGTCAAGCTCCGCTCCACCACTCCCTGAAGAACCGACCCCGGTGGAGCAGAATCTGGCGACGGCACCATCCCCATACCCCTTTGGGTTGAGAAACGCCGCTGCTTCTTACGCCTACGCATACGCTGCCGCTCATGAGGATCCCTCAGAGCGCTGCCAGCGCTTCTGTCTTGACCTAAGCACCCATGCCGACTCCACGGATGAGGACGAGGCATGGCCCGGAGTGGATTTCTCCGGGCTCCACGACCCTAGGGCTTTGCGCCAGTTCTTGGCCGCAAGCGACTACTACTTCGGTTACTCCGACTCCGATGACGAAGGCACTTACGACCACACTCGCGAGTGTTTCCACGTCGGGCTCGGGATGCTGAGGGCAGGCGAAGAGGATGAGGGGGCAGGTAGCCGCTCCCCACTTCATCTAGGGGTGGGCGCCGTCACGCCCCCACGTAATGTCCTACCGGCCGCACGAAATGAGAACGTCGCTCTTGCACGACCTCAGCGCCCAGACCTAGAGCAACTCCGTGAGCTCTAGGCCAAGGTCGAACAAGACCAACTCCTTCTGCAGCAGCTTCGAGACTCTCTCGAACAGGAACAGCGAGGCCACGACGAAGGCGGGGGAGCCCGACGAAGGGCCCACGATGTGCATCACCGCATCCATGACGACAAAGGGAGCGAGCAACCCCCGGTCTTCAATCGTGCCAGCCAGAACGTCGTGGCTGTGGCAATGCTGGTCCGCGCAATGCCCGAGCCTTCTACCCCGGAGGGGCGACGGGTCTGCGGTGAGCTCCGTGATCTCCTAGAGACCGCTGCGGTTCAGCAGGCCGAGAGTTCCGCCTCCCAACGGCACGAGGGCGCCTCGAACCTTCTCACGGCACCGCCTCGGCAGGACAGGGAAGCCCCGGCTCGTCCCGAGCCTGACCGAGCGCCAATAGCCCACAGGGTCCCCGTGCTCTTGGACCGCCTCGACAATCGATGCGAGGTGCAAGGAGACCATGAGGTGGTCAGCAGGCGACGACGCCACGACAACGAGGGGCCTGCTCGGGGCTACCACCCACACCGAGGCGGTCGCTACGACAGCGGCGAGGACCGTAGTCCTTCCCCTGAGCCGCCAGGCCCTCGGGTCTTCAGCAGGGCCATCCGCGCTGCTCCTTTCCCCGCCTGGTTCCGACAGCCGGCCAATCTCGTGAAGTACAGCGGCGAGACCAACCCGGAACTCTGGCTCGCTGATTACCGCCTGGCCTGCCAGCTGGGTGGCGCGGACGATGACCTGCTCATCATCCGTAATCTCCCCTTACTCTTGTCGGACTCAGCACAAGCCTAGCTCGAGCATCTCCCTCCCTCACAAATCCACGACTGGCGCGACTTGGTAAGGATCTTCGTCGAGAACTTCCAGGGCACATACGTGCACCCTGGGAATTCCTGGGATCTTAAGAGCTGTCGCCAGAAGCCGGGCGAGTCTCTCCGAGACTTCATCCGGCGCTTCTCCAAACAGTGCACCGAGCTACCCAGCGTCGGTGACTCGGAGATCGTCCAGGCTTTCCTCTCTGGCACCACTTGTCGGGACTTGGTCCGAGAGTTAGGTCACAACGTGCCGCGCTCTACCACCGCGCTCCTCGACATCGCCACTAGCTTCGCCTCGGGTGAAGAGGCTGTCGGAGCCATCTTCCCCGACACCGACGCCAAGGGTAAGCGGAGGGAAGAGGCCCCCGAGGCCTCAGCCTCCCACCTCCCTAAGAAAAAGAAAAAGGGGCGCCTGAGGAAGCAGGAGGTCCTAGAGGCTGATTTGGTCGTGGCCATAGAGCGCAAGAATCCCCGAGGCTCCAAAGGCCCTAGGCTCTTTGATGACATGCTCAAGAAACCCTGCCCTTACCACTAGAGCTCGGTCAGGCACGCTCTCGAAGATTGCACCATGCTGCGGCGCTACTACGCCAGGCTCGGGCTCCCCGACGACGACACCAAGCAGAAGGGTGCCGGCGATCGGGACGAAGACAAGGACGACGGGTTCCCCAAGGTACGTAATGCTTTCATGATCTTCGGTGGGCCCTCGGCATGCCTTACGGCGCGGCAGCGCAAGAGGGAACGTCGAGAGGTCTTCTCGGTCAAGGTGGCCACCCCCTAGTACCTCGACTGGTCTCGAGAGGCGATCACCTTCGATCGAGATGACCACCCCGACCATATTCCGAATCCCGGGCAGTACCCACTGGTCGTCGACCCGATCATTGGCAACACCCGCCTCTCCAAGGTGTTGATGGACGGAGGCAGCGGCCTCAACATCCTCTACGCCAACACCCTGGAGCTCTTGGAGATCGACCGGTCAAGGCTCCGAGGCGATGTCGCACCCTTTCACGGCATCGTGCCGGGGAAGCGCACGTGACCCATCGGGCGCATCGACCTCCCTGTCTGCTTCGGCACCCCCTCCAACTACCGCAAGGAAGTCCTCACCTTCGAGGTTGTCGGGTTCGGGGGAGCCTACCACGCCATTCTGGAGCGACCGTGCTATGCCAAGTTCATGGTAGTGCCCAACTATACCTACCTCAAGCTCAAGATGCCAGGCCCTAATGGTGTCATCACGATCGAGTCCACGTACGAACATGCATACGACTGCGACGTCGAGTGCATCGAGTACGCCGAGGCTCTTGCGGAGGCCGAGACCCTCATCGCCCACCTCGACCAACTCAGTGGCGAGGTGCCTGACTCCAAGCGTCGTGTGGGGGCGTTCGAGCCCGCTGAAACCATCAAACTCATCCCGGTCGACCCCGCCTGCCCCGACGACCGAGCGCTGAGGATCAGCGCCACCCTCGACATCAAATAGGAAGCCGTGCTCGTCGACTTTCTCCGTGCGAACGCCGTCATATTCGCATGGAGTCCCTTGGACATGCCGGGCATACCAAGGGAGGTCACCGAGCACGCCCTGGACATCCGGGACGAATCTAGACCGGCGAAGCAACGCCTGCGCCGCTTCGACAAAGAAAAGCGCAGGGCCATCGGAGAGGAGGTGCAGAAATTCTTGGCGGCCGGGTTCATCAAGGAAGTGTCCCACCCAGAGTGGTTGGCTAACCCCGTGTTAGTCAAGAAGAAAAATGGGAAATGGAGGATGTGTGTAGACTACACCAGTCTGAACAAAGCCTGTCCAAAGGTCCCCTTCCCATTACCTCGAATCGATCAAATCGTTGATTCCACCGCAGGGTGCGAGACCCTGTCTTTCCTTGATGCGTACTCGGGTTACCATTAGATCAAGATGAAAGAGTTCGACCAGCTCGTGACTTCTTTCATCACACCGTTCGGCATGTACTGCTACGTGATGATGCCCTTCGGCCTCAGAAACACAGGTGCCACGTACTAGCGGTGCATGACCTAGGTCTTTGGTGACAACATCGGGCAGACCGTCGAGGCCTACGTAGATGACATCGTGGTCAAAACCAGAAAGGCTGAGAATCTCGTGAATGACTTGAGGGTAACCTTCAAATGCCTTAGAGAGAAGGGCATCAAGCTCAATCCCGAGAAGTGTGTGTTCGGGGTCCTCCGAGGCATGCTCTTGGGATTCATAGTCTCGGAACGCGGCATTGAGGCCAACCCAGAGAAGGTCTCGGCTATAACCAGCATGGGACCAATCAAAGACATCAAGGGAGTGCAGAGGGTCATGGGATGCCTCGCGGCCCTGAGCCGCTTCATCTCGCGCCTCGGCGAAAAAGGTTTGCCTCTGTACCGACTCTTGAGGAAGTCCGAGCGTTTTTCTTGGACCCCCGAGGCCGAGGAAGACCTCGACAGACTCAAGAGGCTGCTCACCAATCCTCCCGTTCTGATACCCCCGGCCATGGATGAGGCCCTCTTACTCTACGTCGCCACAACAACCCAAGCGGTCAGCGCCGCCGTAGTAGTAGAGAGGCAGGAAGAAGGGCATACTCTGCCTACCCAGTGACCTGTCTATTTCATCAGTGAGGTGCTCTCTGAGACCAAAGCGCGCTACCCCCACATCCAGAAGCTAGTCTACGCCATGGTCCTAGCCCGGCGCAAACTGTGCCACTACTTCGAGTCGCACCTAGTGACTGTGGTATCATCCTTCCCCCTGGGCGAGATAGTTCATAACCGGGAGGCCTCGGGCAGGATAGCCAAGTGGGCTGTCGAGCTTATGGGGGAAACCTTGACCTTTGCGCCTTGAAAAGCGATCAAGTCTCAGGTCTTGGCCAATTTCATGGCTGAATGGACAGATACCCAACTGCCACCGGCTCAAATTCAGACGGAGTGCTGGACCCTGTACTTCGACGGATCCCTGATGAAGACCGGGGCAGGTGCGGGTCTGCTCTTCGTTTCGCCCCTCGGAGTACACATGCGCTACATGGTGTGGCTCCACTTCGCCGCCTCCAACAACGTGGCCGAATACGAGGCCCTCGTCAATGGCTTACAAGTCGCCATCGAGCTTGGGGCACGGCGCCTCGACGTCCGAGGCGACTCGCGGCTCGTCATAGATCAGGTGATGAAGGAGTCAAACTGCCTCGACCCTAAAATGGAGGCTTACTGCAAGATGGTACGACGCCTAGAAGACAAGTTCGACGGCCTCGAACTAAATCACGTCGCGCGAAAGTACAACGAGGCCGCCGACGAGCTGGCAAAGATGGCCTCGGCACGGGCCCCGGTCCCCCCGAACGTCTTCGCCAAAGACCTCCACAAACCTTCCATCGGCTGCACCTCGACAGCAGAGGAGGGCCCACCTGGGGAACCCATGGCAAAGCCCGACGCCCCCTCTGCTGCCGAGACCCCCTCGACCAAGCCCGAGGTCATGGAAGTCAACGCCGAGCCTCCGTAGAATGATCAGGATGTGGATTGGCGAGTCCCGTTCCTCGATTGGCTTGATCAGGGGAGCTTCCCGACGACCGAACTGAAGCACGACGGCTTGCGCGCCGAGCCAAGACCTACGCCCTCTACAATGGTGAATTATACAGGCGAAGTCCCTCAGGTGTCCTTCAACGATGCATTAGTTCCAAGGCGGGCCAAGCCCTGCTTTGGGACTTACACGCAGGTGCCTGCGGGCACCATGCGGCGCCTCGGACGCTCGTAGGGAACGCTTTCCGCCAAGGGTTTTACTGGCCAACGGCGGTCGCCGACGCTACCAAGCAAGTACGCTCCTGCGAAGGATGCCAGTACTACGCTCGGTAGACACATCTCTAGCCCTGGCCCTGCAAACCATCCCCATCACATGGCCGTTCGTCGTGTGAGGGCTCGACATGGTTGGGCCTCTGCAAAAGGCCCCCGGGGGCTACACCCATCTACTGGTATTAATCGACAAGTTCTCCAAATGGATTGAGGCCCATCCGATCAATCGAATCAAATCCGAGCAGGCAGTGTTGTTCTTCACTGACATTATCCACAGGTTTGGGGTCCCCAACACCATCATCACCGACAACGGGACGCAGTTCACCGGCAAAAAGTTCCTAACGTTTTGCGACGACCACCACATCCGTGTGGCCTGGTCGGCCATAGGACACCCAAGGACCAACGGCCAAGTAGAGCGTGCCAACGGCATGATCCTACAAGGCCTCAAGCCAAGAATTCACAACCGGTTGAAAAAGTTTGGCAAGAAATGGCTCACCGAACTCCCGTCGGTCATCTGGAGCCTGAGGAACACTCTAAGCCGAGCCACGGGGTTCACGCCTTTCTTCCTAGTCTATGGGGCCGAGGCCATCCTCCCCACTGACCTGGAATATGGTTCCCCGAGGCTGCAAGCCTATAACGAACAAAGCAACCGCACCACCTGAGAGGACGCCCTCAATCAGCTAGAGGAAGCCCGAGACGTTGCGCTACTACACTCGGCCAAGTACCAGCAGAGCCTGCGGCGCTACCAGGCCCGACGCGTCCGAGGCAGAGACTTGAAGGTAGGCGACCTAGTGTTGAGGCTAGCACAGAGCAACAAGGGTCGCCACAAGCTGACCCCACCATGGGAAGGACCGTACATCATCGCCCAAGTACTGAAGCCCGGGACCTATAAGCTGGCCAACGAGAAGGGCGAAATCTTCACCAATGCTTGGAACATAGAACAGCTACGTCGCTTTTATCCCTAAATTTTCAAACATTGTATATGTCATTTCTCGAAATACAATTACTAAGCGTTCTTTAATTGGTCTTATTTTTTGAGAAACCCCCCGGGCCCATCGTAGGTCTCGGCAGTACAATAAACACGACAAGGGAGACTCGGCTATGCCTCGGCAGAACCAAGCCTCCCTCGGGGGCTAAATGGGGGGCTCCCCCTAGGTCCCATGCACCACTCCTTAGTGTTTTTTCGCAAAAATTCCTACGCCAAGACTCTAGCAAGCTCTAACAAACCATTTGTAGAGACTCCTCGGACCAAGGTCTGTTCCCTAAGCAAGAGGCCGGTAGAGTCGCGAGACGGCCTACGCCCTGGGGCTACGGCACTCCCTCACTACCTCTCGCTCAAGGGACGGCTTAGGCCCCAAAGGGGTATTTTGCAAACGAAATCTGATCAGGAGCAACAGAGGACAAAGGCTCGGAAATATGAGAAAAACAACTAAGAAACACAAATACGTCAGAAATAAAGGCCTCGATGGCCACAAACGTTATGATACAAAAATAACCCTTATTCTATCTTTACATAGCCCCCGGAGCCCAGATTAAAGCTCAGGGCCTCCAGCACCGACAGATGGTAGGGGAGGAACCACCTCGTCTTCAAAGAGCGTCGCCAGCGCCGTGCCAGGGCCTTCTGCCGCCTCCAGCAGCTTCGCAACCGCCGTGTGGGCCTCCTCGTCATCATCAGGCAGAACGTAGCCATCACTGATGGTCGGGAGGTCGATGCCAAGGTAGTGAGAGGAGATGACGGCCATCGCCTGCTTGACACCCGTGTGCAGCGCCCCTCGAAGCCGCTCGCGCATCTGGCTACTCAGCGCAATCAAGTGGCTCCCAAGGGAGCTGCCCGACTGAACCCCCTCGACCTCCAGGGCCTCGCAGGTGGAAAGGGCAGCACGCTTTAGCGCCTCGTGCTCCCCGATCTCGGTCTCGAGCACCGTCTGCACCGCGCTAGAAGCCTCGGCGGCCCAAATGATCTCCGCCTCTGACTCTGCACCACGAAAAATGGAATGAGGTCGAGTCAGAGAAAAAACAACCTAAGTTAGGGACGGAAGCCCACGGAGCTCACCCTTGGCCTTTAGCTCCCAGCATCGGGTCTCAGCCTGACAGGCCTCGGCTTTCTCCTTCAACCGCTGGGCCTCGACCCGAGAGGCCTCGGCCGCCCTAGAAGCTTCACTCCCCAGCTCTGCGTCATACAAGGAAGTTAGGGAGCGAACATAAGGGGAAGAAAACAAAACAAGGGGACTCAAACTCACCCTCGACCGTCCCCCTCAAAACCACAGCCTTGATTTGCGAGGCCTCAACCGCAGCAAGGGCCTCGTTCAGAGCGCCTTTGGTTAGTCGGTGCGCACTCTCCTCTGCCCCCAGCTACCCGGCGAGGGCCTTGCCCGAGGCCGTCGCTTCTTTAGCCCGGGATCTGAAGGCATCCCGATCGCTGACGACGCGGGTAAGCTCCTCCTCCAGCTCCTTGATCCACGCTGCCAAGGGAGCGAGCTACGTCTGGGCTGTGGCCGCCTCGACCTTCGCATCGGCACAGCGAAGGCGGAGGTCCTCCACCTCCGCGCTTCGTGCCAACAGAAGCTCGTTAGCATCGGCAAGAAGGCCCCTCTGCCTCTGAAGCTGGTCCCAGATTCCTCTCTCCCGCCGGAGGAAGACCGACTTCCCGAGGGACCGGGTCTCGAGCTCCTGAGGAGGTAGAGCAGAGGTCGTCGATTGCGACAAAACCAAGGAAAGAACAATGTCGCGCGAGAAAGGAAAACACGAACCTGGGCGACTCCGGGTAGTTCGTCGGCCACCACGGACAGCGCCGTCCGTAGCGACCGCTCCGCCAGCTCGCGGTACTACTCGAAGGTACTCCAGTGCCCGCCCTCGGCCGTGTCCTCGAGGGCGAATAGAGGCTCCCCCTCAGGGTCGTCCCGGCTCCGCCACAGTACCCGCGGGTGATCCCACCCGCGGGGCTCGGGTCACACCCGCACGAGGGCCGAGCTTCCCTCGTCTAAGAGCGGCGCCGGCTGCTCCACGGCATCGGTCTCCTTGGCGCCGACCACCTCCCGCGCCCGGGAAGTATCGTCGGAGGAGATCGGATAGACCTCCGCCTCCTGGGCACTCTCCCGCAACAACATCGGACCCTGAGCCAAGGGCACGGCCGAGGCCTCTGCCGCCTACATCTCCGCCTCCTGCACAGACGGCCTCGCCGCCATCACGATGGCTGTGGCAACCTCGGGGGCTCCAGCCTCTGCAATCATGGCCTCGGCGGTCTTGGGGGCTCCGGCCTCCGTCATTGCGGCCTCGGCAGACGCAGAAATGCCAGCCGCGGACACTGCGGTGTCGGCGGTCATGGGCGCCGGGGCCTCCATCGCCTCAGTCCTAGAGGCCCCAGGAGCCTCGGCAACAAAGGGCATGATGGCCCCAGCCGACCGTGTAGGGGCCGCCTCGGCAACCCCTCCTTGGGCAGCCGGTTCCTTTGGGTCGACCCTCGCCGACGCCGCGCCGCGTTGGATGGCGACTTGTGCCTCCGCCACCCAGTGGGCAGAGGAGCAGGGGCTCGCCTTAAGCGCCTTAAGGGGCGCCAAGGGAAGGTCGTCCGCAGGCCGCTTCCGACTAAAGAAAATTGACCTACAGGGTCAGCACGAGACCAAAAAAGCGAACGGAAGACACCATAACCCCGCCAAAAATACACTTACTTTGAACGGGGCAGCCCCAGCTTTGCCACAGCAAACCTCATCCACGACGGCGGAGGCGGCGGCAGTGGCGTCGCATCCGTATCCATCGGCGCCGGTCGGTCCTCAACGGAACCCGGCGCCCCTTTGGTCCTCTGCAGGGCCGGTGGCGTCGCCTCCACCGCCACCGGCTCCGCCGCGACCGCCGAGCTTACCGGGCTGACGGCACGTTTGCCTAACGCCCGCGCCTCGGGCGTGTCGGCCTCGGCCCCGGAGGGGGCCACCGTCGGCCCCAGGTCTGCTTCTCCTCCCCTTCCCGGGGGTGCCGGGCTGCTTGCCGACGCCCCGGGCGCCACCTCCATGATATCAGGAAGGTGGTCTAGGGGGCCTCGCCCTGCCTCGCCCTTGTCATTCCCATCCGAGGCCTCCATCGACAACGACGTCGATGGGGATTCCTCCAATGGGAGACCATCCTTCCGTTGCTGACGGCGGCGCTTATCCAACGCCTCGCGTGCAAGGATGTGCTTCGTGCGCTTCGCCGCCTTAGCATCCTTCCGCTTCTTCTGCGTGTCGGCGTGAGCGCGGTTGATCGCTCACTGCCCCGCGTCCTCGGGAACGGGCGACGAGGAGGAGCGCACGTCCCTCATCCCCTGAAGAAACGACAAACGCGCATAAGGAAACAAGGGATAAAGGGAGATTAAGGAGGTTCAGAGGCTACAGCGGCACTCGACTTACCAGTGAAAGGAACCCCCGCGATGGTCGCATCGCGAAGGGGGTCAGGTTGCCACCCCTCAACTTCACATCTACCGTCTCCCCCACCCGACGGTGAATTTCCTCGTCGGAGAGGGCGGAGAAAGACATCCGGGTGCCTTCGATGGGCTCACCCGGCCTCATCTCGAACAGCCGCCACCGCCGAGCCATCAGCGGCAGCACCCTCCGGCGGTCCTGACGCACTTGGAGAGTGCAGCCTACGGCCCTCGATGCCTTCCTCTTGCTCGACGTGCCCGTCGGCTTGGTAGTATGCCCCGCCCGGAACAGGTGGAGCCACAAATCCCAATGGGGAGTGATCCCCAAATACCCCTCACAGACGGCAACAAAGATAGCCGCCTGAGCGATGGAGTTGGGATTAAAATTGTGGAGCTCCACGCCGTAGTAGTGTGGGAGCGCCCGCATGAACCGGTCCACCGGAACGCCGAGGCCATGCTCGTGGAAGGAGATGAAGCTCACGACGTAGCCATCATGGGGCCTCGGCTCTAGCTCGCCGTACGGAGCAATCCACTCCGGCCTACTAGGGTCTGTCACCGGGTGGAGGAGTCCATCGTCGACAAGCGACTGGAGCATCTCCTCGGTGACGTTCGACGGATCCTAAGGGTCCGCCTCGACAATGACGACGTTGCCGGCCATGAGTGCGATGGAGGAATCGAGCGCGGCGGTGAGTCCTTCTCTCTCCCTCCATGCTCTCGCCTTTTTCTCGCTTTCTCCCTAGGCTCGCTCTTCTCTCCTCTTCTTCCCGGCACCCGCTGCTCTGGCAACGGCTCGACGGGGGTGGCAGGCAAGGTAAGACAAGGGGGGCAAGACTCTTTGGGTATTTATGCAGGGAGGAGGCGAAACGAACGAGCGATGAAATTAGGGAGGTTTTCCCCGTCCGGCGCGGTTAACCACGAGCCAATTTCGGCGGCCCACGCGCCCACGTCTCCCACATTAAATGCGAGGACAATTATGTCCCATCCATCACGTCGCGCTCGGCCACTACGACAGCAGGCGTCGTTTCGCCTCCCCATGAAACCGCCTCAAAAGGCACACCACCCGCGGCCGAGCCGATAGGGAAGATATTTCCCGTGGCCTGTTCCTTTCATAGGAAGGAATCGGGCTCTGAGCCTATTACGATCCAGGGGTTTGAAGGCTAGACCCCAAAGGGTTTCGACAGTCGCCCCAGGATAACAGAGTTAGGGGCGACTGCGGGCGAGCCTATACGGGGCCGAGACCCAAGCGAGCGAAACGCTTGGGACGCCCAAAGTCGTGTCCGAGACCGGCAGGAAAGTATCTGAATGGGATCCCACCGTAGGGAGGCACCGAGCCACCGAGGCCCAACAAACGGCCTCGGCACCCACTAGAGAAATCCTCTGGTACTCTTGGAGTGTGTCTCTGGACCGCTAGCCGTCCCCTAACGAACGGGGTTCAGGCCTCCACTCGAACTACCCGATAACAGCTCACCGGAAGTGCCACCGCTCGTGCCCATCGAGGGTAGCGAGGCACATTCCACCCCTCCTTCTGAGCGAAAAGGAAGCGCGAGGGTCGCATAAAAAGTCAGGGGAACCCCTGACGGCCTTCTTGCCCTATGCAGAGGCTAGGGGGCTCCTCCTACAAATATGCCGAGACCCCACGACCTGGGCTCGTGCCCAAAGGGGCCTCGGCAAACAAACCCTCACGCGCGAGGGGCGTATAAAAAGTCAGGAGAACTCCCAACGGCCCTCTCACACAGAGGCTAGGGGCTCTTCCCGCAACCTCACTAAGACCAAAATGGGCTCGGCAAACTAACCCTCCGTCCGAACGAAAAGGACATGTGAAGATCAGATGGAAGGGCCAGAACACCCAAGACAAAGACAAACAGTTCAAAACCGCGCTAGAAGTTTCGCTACAAACACGATAAAAGGGTGCCGAGCCCGTTACGGTCCAGGGGTTCGAAGGCTGGGCCTTCAAAAGGTTTCGACAGCCACCCCAGGGCAACAGAGTCAGGGGCAACATCGGGGCGAGCCTACGAATGGCCCAGGCCCGAGCGAACGGTCGCTCGGGGCGTCCTAAGTCGTGTCCGAGACCGGTGGGGAAGTATCCGAATGGGATCCCACCGTAGGGAGGCACCGAGCCACCGAGGCCCGCGAACGGCCTTGGCACCCACTAGAGAAACCCCCTGGTACTCTTGGAGTGCGTCTCTGGACCACTAGCCGTCCCCCAGCGAATGGGGCTCGGGCCTCCACTCAGACTACCCGCTAACAGCTCACCGGAAGTGTCCACGCTCGTGCCCATTGAGGGTAGCCTGGCACATTCCACCCCTCATTCCGAGCAAAAGGAAGCGTGAGGATCATACCCAAAGTCAGGGGACCCCTGACGAACCTCTCGCTCCGCGCAGAGGCTAGAGGGCTTTTTTCCTGCAGCCTCGCCGAGACCCCCGCAACCCGAACTTGCGCTTGGGGGCTCGGCAAATGCAATAAGAACTACTCGTTCAGACATGGAAATGAAGAAAGCCCCTGGAGGAGTAACTTCACTCCCCCAGGGGCTCGGAGGCTACACCCGGCGGGTGCGCTCGCGCGCACCCACTAGAACCTCAAAAAACAAACCCCAATTCCTATGGGGCAGGTATGAACCAAGCCTCGGCAAACCCTCAGGGGGAGTGCACACACTCCCCTTGAGGCTCGGGGGCTATTGTCGGGTACCTTAGAATGGGGTACCTTAAGCAAAACATCAAAAGGGTCGCTAAAGTCCCATCTAAAAAATAAAAGCTAGAAGGTAAGTCGTGGGCCCCTCACCCGCCATGACCAAGCCCACTGGGACCTCCCCCTCCTCGCCTCGGGCCTCGAGCAGGAGGTCTCGGCATCCTGACGCCAACTCCGCTTCGCGCGAGGCTCCCCAGGGAAGGCCTCGGCAGGGAACGCCGTCTCCGCCTCGCCCGAGGCTCTCCACGGAAGGCCTCGGCAGGAGGCGCGTTCTCCGTATCGCGCGAGGCCTCTCGCGCGAGGCCTCTGCAAGGAGCCTGATCTCCGTCTCGTGCGAGGCCTCATTCTCCGTGTCGCTCGAGGCCGGCTCGTCCGCGGTCCGTCACCCCCCGCCTCGACCGACCCTCCCGACAGCGCGTCACGTCTCATTAATACTTTCAACCACTCCCGCAATCTCAGCCGGACAGCGGCTCAACGTCATAGAATGGCCGACGCGACCCGAAGTCGCATCAGCACCATACCAGCCGGGACAGGGCACGGCGGGGATTACCGGCCACTGTGTCCCAACACTGCGTCCACGATCAGCGCCTGGGACAGGATATGATGGGGGTTACTGGCCACTATGTCCTACCACTGTGTCCACGATCAGCCGCCCGCTCAAGGCCTCGGCACTATACACCAGGGCCTCGGCATTGTATACCAGGGCCTCGGCACTGTACACCAGGGCCTCGGCGATATTGGGGTCCGTGCTTGCCGAGACCCCCCCACCGCAGTACAAGCCTCGGCACCGACCAAGTCTTGGCCTCATGCACAGTCCGTCCACAGTGGCTTACGTTCGCCACCACGTCCACTCCGAGGCATTCCTAGGGCTCCCATGACGCACAGGATCTGATGGGACGACCACGCCGCCCCAGTACTCCAAGGATGGACCACTCCGATGACCACGCCGCTACAGGAACAGGCCACAGGGCTCGGACATGCCATCCCTGTCGGCACGACGCCGCATAGTAATACATGTACTGTCCTTGTCCTCCCTTCAACTATAAAAGGAGAGGACTTGGGCCACTTAGAAAGGGGAGGAACACGGGGGAACACACACACACACACACATTCCAACCGCTTGAGAGCAACGTCTCAGATGGCCCACGCGACACCCTGCCGAGACCTGGGACTAGTTCCCTCTCTCCCTTAGCTTGTAACCCCCTACTACGAGCACTTCGGTGCAAGGAATACAAGTTCGATCCCTCAGACTGGACGTAGGGCATCGATTGCCTGAACCAGTATAAATCTTGTATCTCTTTGCATCACCATCCGGAATCGGGAGCACGCAGAACAAATTTACTAGTCGGTTGTGGACCCCCCGGTCAGAAACACCGACAAGTCCGGAGCATGATGTCGAACTAGAGGCTATCCAACATAGATGAGGCGGTGCTGGCCATCTTTGTCGAGAAGGGGCTGCTTCCGCCGAAGGAGGTAGTGCACTAGAGGGCTCTTGTGCTTGGGGAAGCCGTTCCGCGACCTCAGAGCGACGAGGTTGTTTCCTTCCTCGCCTTCCATGAGCGTGGGCTAGGATATCCCGCGCATTGGTTCTTGTGTGGGCTCCTCAACGAGTGGGTCCTAGAGTTGCAGCACCTCAATCCGACTGGGGTGCTGCATATCGCTGGTTTCATCACTGTCTGCGAGGCTTTCCTCGGGATGGAGCCGCATGTGGATCTATTCTAGCGGATCTTCACCGGGCGAGCCCTGTCGAAGGGGAAGCCACCCAGGAGTGCACCGGTTGGGGGCTTCGCCTTGCAGAAGAAGCCGAGGCCATCGGGCTCCTACCTCATGTACCCCCCTGCGACTCCAATCAGGGGTGGCATGGGGAGTGGTTCTATATTAGGAACCCAGCAGAGACACCATTCTCGCCGTTCACTGGAAGAAGACCGGAGAGGAGGGAGAACTGGTCGTGAGAGCCCTCTAGTCGGCAGAATAAGCTGGAGGTCATTGAGGTAGAGCTATAGAAGCTGGTGCAGCACAGCCTCGATAGGCTGTGGGTGTTCCACACCTTCTTCCACCATCGAGTCACTCCGCTGGCGGAGAGAAGGTGGCCGATATGGAACTACTTGGGCCCAACAAATCTCGACCGTGCGTCGCCGGAGGAGTTGGTGAAGGACGAGGTCTGGAGCTGACTCGACCGGGTGCTGCAGCTGAGGGATAAGGAGTCCCTCAAAGGAAAGCCCGGACCTCTCCATGCCGTGAAGGTGTCCACTCTGGTATGCTCCCCTCTCCTTATTCTGTGACCTTTTTTCTCTTACTCTCCTTTGTTTTGACTTCGAGTTGTCAGTTTCGTAGGGACTCTCTGGTTACAAATCCTGGCCGTATCTCCCGAGGGGACCAGAGGGCACAACTCGACAAGCCGCTCTGAAAGAGGCAGCGGTTGCCAAAAAGAAGAAGAGAGCTGAGAAGGCCCGAAGGAGGCACAAGAAGGAGAAAGATATCGCCCGGCGGGTGCGGGCCAGTGAAAACCAAAGCGACGTGGAGGCGGAGCTCGAGTTAGAGGAGCCCACGGAGATGGGTGGTGACTCGAGCACCTCCAAGGATGATGGAGACCAGGGCATCGTTGCGACCTTGGTGGAGCATCATGCGCCTACGCCCGCGGCCGGCGGTGGTGGGCAGGCTACGGAGAGGCACGGCGACGTTCCTATGTAAGGAAGCGCACCACGAGCTTGGACGCCGCCGTCGAGCGAGAGGCGAAGCGGGTGCGGTTGCCACGCCCTTCGGAGGCGTCGTTGTCTTCGCCCCTCGCTGCTTCGAGCGTGGTGGGGCATGCCGGCCGGTCAGAGGAGCGCGCTCATACCCTCACATCTTCGGGGTCAGTGTGTGTGCGTGATCCACAATGGGGAGATGCCCCATCAGTTGCCCCAGCGGGTGCACCATGAGCCGACGGTCGTGGCGACTCACGGGCCAATCGGGAATCGGTCGGGTCGGCTCCTCCCTCGATCGATGTGAGGGGCGTGGGTCGCGACCCATGAGCGGTCCTCGTATGGCGGGCTCGTTGTCAATGGGTCGGGGCTTTAGGGCCCTGCCCATTTCGTGTAGGTATGTACCTATGTTACTTTTGATCGCATAGTTGAGTTTTTTTAGCGCGACTGACCTGTACTTTTTTATAGCGAACATGGACTAACGGGACTAGGCATCGCCCTACCTCCCATGCGGGAGGAGTGGAGGCCTAGCCCTTAGCGAGTCGCGACGGGCGTCGGTAATCCGACATTGCCTCTAGTATGTTTACGCTTGATTGCAATTTGCAACAGATTATCAAAACAAACTTAGGGGTATAAACGACTTTGTGTTGAGATAGTACCAGTCCTGAACTAATCACTAGTCAACTAACTACTAGTCAGCTAATCACTGGTCCTAGTTCATCCAGACGGGCCTAAACCAACGGTTCACATCATATTTATTTTATCTAGCCATAAAGAATGGTACAATCAAGAGACAAAACTTGAGAAAAACATAAGAAGAAGATATATTTTATTTCTAGAACTTTGATTACCTTAGTTGAGGAGATATTTGTATCTATAATCTCAAAAATTAATAGAACCAACAAAGATTGTAAGTATATATTGTAAATATATACATGCAAGTTTACGGGGGGGGGGGGGGGCATATGCCCTGCACGCCCCTCCTCTCCACCCCGCATGTTTAATCAAATGGACTAAATGTTAGTTCAACTAACTTTTTATGTCTAAAGTGGACTAGTTGTTAGCCCAACTAATTTTTTATGTCTAAAGTTTAGACGACTAAACTACTAAAGTCCCTATCGAGGACAAGTTGCATTGAAACCGTGGAAAAAAGTACCGTACGTGTTCCGATGCTATACCGCCTCGTTTAGGAAAATCAACGTGCTTAAGTTCAATTCAATTATGGATGGTGTTGAGCCTTTTAGAGCAAAGTGACATCTAACAACCACTCTTGATGACTGACCGAGCTCGAAGCCTCAAACAACGTAGCCATGGGACGAGCTTAGACTCTAGTTCGGAGGCTTATCATATATGCACTCCTCACTTATAACATGTGCAAAACTATTCAACTTTTGGTTGTAGTACACTACATTGGTCAGGCTGAATACTTGTTTTGCCGTGCTCAACTTTTGAGCAGTGAGGACGTGACTGGCAACCCTCAGGTTGTTGCAGTTGCTAATGTGGTTAGTGTTGGATCTAGTGGTGGGGCGAGATGCCATTGAGCACCTATTCAGCCCCCACCGCCATTGTGCACCTATAGCCCTTCCCTAAGCCTCGAAGTTTTTGTCATGTGAGCACAAGTTAAAAAAACACTGAGTGATCTATAGGTTAAAGACGACAAGTACTCACGATGAACCAGTTTAGGCCAACACAGAGCAGATCAATAGAGCAAGGACTAACCTAGTGGGGATTCATAGACATGAAAGAGAGGGCCTCTATTCTGGTCTAATAAGCCCTAAGTCACTAACAACGGTCGCATGTTCCCACAAAATTTCAACCAGCATCATTCCCAATTCTAGTGTTTAGCTCAAGATTTCAAATGACATTGTCCCCAATTCTAGCTCGAGCGGCGGTAGCGCAGTATAGGACTGTCGTTTGTCGGAGGTTGGAGCAACCTAGAGGGGCAAGTCGTATGTGTGGACGCTTTGCTCATAGGAGACCCAAGGTCGAGAATGGCTATGACATTTATATATATACGAGTAGCATATATATGATACTCAAATGTTATGTTATTTTTTCTTTTAGCGAAACGGTGATGCAATATTAGCATGTGAATTGTATGCAAATTTTGTTTTGATTTAAGAGTCAAAGGTCGTAACTCATATGTTAGATTAAGAAATCCTGGCTTACCTTCCAAGTAATCTGTTTTACGAGAGCATGTTTTTTATGTGGTGGTGCAGCGTCAAAGCACGGCATGTCGACATTAGTTAGAGCTGCAGATATTTTCTGAGGTGCCCCTGAACCCCGAAAGCGCAAGCAACTAAATTTCCATAAGAAATGCTATACAACACATATGTGTTTTAGTATAAAAAAAACACATGGATTTTTTTGTATTTCTCTCCCTCTCTCTTTCTCACCGGTGACCACCGGGCGTCGGTGCCGGCGACCGGCTAGCTCGCCCCGGCGCTCGTGCCCGCGCCCGCGCCACCGCCGCCGTAGCTGGCGGCGGATCTGTGATTTGTCCTTTCATAGAAAAAATTTATGATATGTGATCTATGATCTGTGATATGTGGAGACTGGAGGCTGGAGGTAGAAGAAGGGTGGAGGCTGTTGGATCTTAATTCTATGGTGCAAAAAAATTCATATGTTAAAACTATATAAAACTCATAATTATGTAGTAGACAGACTCATTTCCATATATATTGCCCCAAAGTGCCCGAATAATAATCATATATATTGCCCCAAATGCCCGAATAATAATAATAATATCGTGGTTCGTTCACAACAGATGGGGACATAACGTCACGCTCCTCCCGGGGCCCGCTGATTCTTTCGCCGACCTTGACGTCCGCGCGAACATGTTTTCCTCCCATCTCGAACTTAAAATTCAGGTTTGTTTGCTTTCGTAGGAAATCTTCGTCGTACGCGCTGCACGATCAGACGATCACCGTCCATGTGACAACACGTTCGTTATCTCCACGGGCTCTAATTTGACTAACAATTGTTGGGATTAAATTTACTGCTTGCTTATTCAACTTTATTTACACGCACGCACGTACGGCCGACGTGTCACCCTCATCGGTACCCAACACGTAAATATTTATAGTTTTGCCGTACGTTGTGATCGGAGGTGGCCTAGCACTCAATGACACAGGGTTTATACTGGTTCAGGCAACGTGGCATACGTCTAGTTTGAGTCGGTCGGTGACTTTATTCCTGAGCCCAGGTGCTCGAAGTTTGCAGTGGGGTTACAAACGAGAAGAAGAAAGATGAGGGGTACAAGAGGTCCGGTCGGACTCTGGTCAGAGGGGCCGAGAATGACGGAAGCTCCGCTACGTGCTATGTGTTCGAGCGTGTGCTCAAGGTTTGAATATGGTGGTTCTGTTGTTGTGTACTAGTGAACCTGATTGATCTGAATCAACTGACCTGTGTTAGAGAGAGCGCATCCCCTTTTATAAAATGAATGGATGGCTTTACAAGTGAGAGGGAGAGAGTACGTATGCTTACTAAGTCTTGTTGCCCACGTCGGTGGGTACATGATGATGGTAGGCGCCCGCAATACTGTTTAGTGTCCGATGCACGTGGAAGGTTATGTTGTCTTCTTCAGGTATGGCAGATGTCGGTGCCTGCCACACTGTTGATACCTAGAGGTATGCAAGGCGTTTTACTATGTTTGCCTGGTACGGTAAATGCCGGCGCCCACAACACTGTTGATACCCAGAGGCATGTGGAGGAGCCCTACCGTATTTGTCTGGTATGGGAGCTGATGGCGCCCACAACACTGTAGGGAAAATGTCGACGCCTACAACACTGCTTGGGTTCTGTCATGCCAGGAGGGTTGCAGGTTACTGTCCGGCATGTGCATATGATATGGTCCTTGGTATTGCGGTTGACTTTGAGTGCCCTGCCTTACTTTCTCCGTCCGTTTTCTGGTCCTTACCGAGCGGACGTCCTCGATCGGTTGGTCCCAGTCGGCTCTGATTGCACCAACCGAAGTGGAGCTGTAAGTAGGGGTTTAGCGCATTCCTGGTCGGAGGAGCGGGTTGGAGTCGGAAGCGGTGTTTTGGCCAGGCCTTCCGGGCGACGAGGCCGTCCGGAGGCGGGCTGGAGACCGAAGCGAGCGCTCCGATCGAAGAGGTGGGCCGGAGTCGGAAGCGAGCGCCGTTCCTCCTCGGCTAGGCCTTCCGGTTAGAGATTGGATCGCCCTTCTGGCCTGTCGTTTAGGTACTTGGGGCGGCCCAAGAGTTACGCGTTGGTTCGCAACGTTGTCTGCTGGGCCGAGCCTTTACTGGAAAGTCGGTCCATGAGGGACCCCGGGTTTATGAACCCGACAATTTAGTTGGGTGGTGTTTGGACCAAATAAACTATAGGTGACTCATGCTTGATTAGGCTACACTACCCTGTGCACATGTGAGAGATGAGAGAGGAAGGAAGGTGAGAGGGCATCTATGCCTTGCCGCGTTTTGTGTCAATTTTTAGTTCAACTTAGCTCAAGTTTGCCGGGAGTAGTGAACTAATAAGGTGTCGTTTGGATGACTAGGGATTCTAAAAATCTGAATTATCTAGCGCGAAGCAGATCCTAAGATTTTTGAGTAATATTAAGACTTTTCAGAATCTGTCTTACTATCTCCCCCGATTGGATGGTGTATAGTTTTTTTTATCAAAATTCTAAATTCTTTAACTTAATCAAACGGGTCTAGCTTGTTGGAGTTGAAGTAGTACACCCATTAGTTCGTCTGTTTGGATGAACTTTAGCTAAAATTTAGATGAAATAGCGTTGAAGTTTTCTTTATACAATGGAAGCTTTATTATGCCTCAGCAAGATCATTATTGTCGATGGTTGTTGTTGAGCCACCCGATCCATTATTCCGAAAAAAAGAATGTTGTTTCGGAAGGAAACTTGTCACGCGCAAAACGAGAAACCAATGACGTGAACATTCGCGTGCTGCTGCTGGTGTATTTGTCCAGCAACTTCGTTGTTCCTATGGAGCTCAACTTCAAAGCTCAAACCCGTGCTTTGACTTGCTAGCCTTGCTCTGCGCTGCACCTGGACGCCTACGTCTCTCCAGGCCTCCAGGATCGGTGAGCGTACGGACTAGACTACAAGTCAGTCTACGTGACCAGCTGAGCTGGGTGTGATGTTCTCGGCTGTGGATCGGAACCGGACGAAATTCGGTGAGCTCACGTACAGCTGGGAGCTCGGCTACGTGCAGCATATCAGCACGTGCGATCCGGCCTTTTCGTTTGGTGTCTGCCCGGCACAAGATACTTGGACGACGCAGCATCTTGGATAAACTAATCGTGTGTAATTAACCATCGCAATCAGGCACAGGCAGCGGTCTCTGGACCGTATGATTGGCTTGGTCATTCCTTCGTAGTATGTCCGTTTCAGAACCAGGGAAATCGAGGCGGAATTATGGTTGTTGGACACATCGGCGCCGCCCGGGACGGTGGTTGGCTCTTGGCAAGTTGGTGGCCCCGAGCTAGGCGGGCGCCGCGCGTATGCATACGGGATACGGCACATGCGTAGCGAGCGAGACGGGCGAGTATTAGCGCAGCGGTTAGCCGTCGCGATCGGCGTCGCCGCGACCTCGCCGACCTGGCTTGGCTTCGCTCCTGTTCTGTCTGTTCCAGGCCTGCTCCCAGCTCCCCCGCCGCCGTCGCGATCAGCGGCACATGCGTGCGCGCGTTGTTGGCTGTCCTCTGGCGCTCCTCAGCGTGATCGCTGGGCTGGCTGGCTGGGGCTAGGCTGGCCAGCCGTCTCATAAAAAATACTGTTCTTCAGAATCAGCCAGCGGTACTTCTTTTTTACATAAACGAACCAACAACACTACGAACCAGACGCCTTTAGCTAGCGCGCACGCATCGGCATCGCCGCCGCGCGGGGCCGGGGGGTCGTGGCGGACCCGCGAAAGGCGCCGCTGTCGGCAGAGACGGGGGCAACTGTCAAAACTGGGCATGGGTCATGGGATCGAGTGATCGACCGCGCGGCTGGCGCCTGGCGGCAACCGTCAAGGATCGAGGTGTGCCGCGAGACTGGAGCGGCGTACGTTGCACACGTGAAAAGTCGCGTGCGCCATGCCTAGCTAGGGAGGGTACCTGTGCGGTGT
Organism: Miscanthus floridulus; assembly: GCF_019320115.1. Taxonomy (NCBI): domain Eukaryota; kingdom Viridiplantae; phylum Streptophyta; class Magnoliopsida; order Poales; family Poaceae; genus Miscanthus; species Miscanthus floridulus. The sequence goes on from NC_089582.1 coordinate 137,501,343, forward strand.
GCCGTGTGCGGCATGTTTTCGGCGTGGTTTGGTCTTGCGTGGAGTGGAGGCGCGGGCCTAGCGGGGGACAGCTCGGGTGACGGTGGGTGGGCCGAAGTTTGTGTTGCGTTGCGTGGCAGGAACTGTGGGTTTTCAGCGGTGTGTTTTGTAGGTCGTTTCTGCAAAACAAACCCAGTGCTAGGCCTTGTTTAGATCCCATCAGGGCCTTCTTTAGATGCCATCTAAATTCCAAGTTTTTTCACTCTCTCTCCATCACATTAATTTTTAGCCATTTGCATGGAGTATTAAATATAGGTAAAAAAAATAACTAATTACACAGTTTAGTTGGAAATCACGAGATGAATCTTTTGAGCCTAGTTGGTCCACGATTAGACAATATTTGCCAAATAAGACGAAAGTGGTACTATTCATAGGGTTCAAAAAATTTGCAAAGTGAACAAGACCCAAAATTCTAAGTTTTTTTACTCTCTCTCCATCACATCAATTTTTGGACGCATGCATGGAGCATTAAATGTAGGTAAAAAAAAACTAATTGCACAGTTTGGTTGTAAATCACGAGACGAATCTTTTGAGCCTAGTTAGTCCATAACCGGACAAAGTTTGTCAAATACAAACGAAATGTGCTACAGTGTCCAGATTGTAAAAAATTGTAATCTAAACAAGGCCCTAGTTGCCGGGCCTGGCGCAGAACGGCCTCCGGAAACTGGGCTGCTAGCCAAATAGCCCCAGGACTCTCATAGGGGATCCTGCATTCCTGCTGTACCTTCGGCTCCGACAGCGGCAGGTACACGCTTCCCCCCCCCCCCCCCCACCCCCCACCCCCCCTAAAAAAACCCCGAGCCCAAGCCTCGCAAACGACCCCAGCAATTATGCACGGCAACGGGCACATTACCCCACGGGTAGAGGGTTTACGAACCCACACCCATGAGGCAAACTCTGTGCCAGCACCTGCGCCCTCGACCCGTCACAGGCACGAAATTGAATCCGCACCCATCACCTGCGGGCACAGTATACCCGTGGGCACACCCGTACCCGCCAGCCAGATCACAAATTCACAGTTCACAATCATAAACTTGTACAGATCACAGATCCAATGCACAACAGCATAAATTCATAAATAACAATTCACAACTATTGTTCAACGTCTTAATAACAAGAGTATAAGCCAAATAAATATGGTTCAACAAGCACAAGTGACCACACACATGGCTCAAATCACACAAATATTGTTCACATAACATATACAAATGAACAGCAAATTTAATTAGAGTCGACGATAAGGATGCAAGGTTCTTCCTTTATTTCTTCTTCAATGTCTTCGAGGCAGGACCAAAAGGTGTCAATCTTTCCATCATCTTGACTTACAAATACACATTGGAATAAGAAGACGACATTAATAAGCTGCTGCCATAAGATCATTAGAATGAGATGACAACCAGCCTGTTTGTTTGGCTGTGGCTTGTCGTAAACGATCGTAAATTTTTAACCGGAACAGTATTTTTCTCTTACACAAACCAACCAGCAGTACTTCTTCACGAACCAGCAACGATACGAATCAGCCAACCGAACAGGCTGAACATTGACAAGCTGCAGGAATCAAAAGCATAATTCTTTACCTTTAAGATTGTGTCGAAACCAACTTTGGCTGCACATCAAAGCTTCCAACATTTGTGGAGTAAGACGGCTGCGATGCTCACTTAGAACCCTCCCACTAGTGCTAAAAAGCGAATTCAGAAGCTATTGTGGTTATGAGAATTGCTAAAATATCACGAGCAATCAACATTAAAGTAGGGAAGCGAGTTCCAGCCACCTTCCACAAATCCAAGACATCAAAGTACTCATTCTCATCATGAGGAAGAGGCTAACTCAGACCCTATTTGCTTGTCTGAATTCTGGAGGAATCTGGATGGTTTGAAGGAATGCTGGATGAATTTGTGAGAGAAAACACTGTTTTGAATGAAAAAATAAACGGATTAAGCTGGGTTTAAAAGCACGCAAACGGGGCCTCGCTCTTTGCTTTAACACGACTTGAGGTCTTCTTAGTGGCAGCAAGTGTTTTGAATATGGACAGATCAACAGAAGTGTAGTTCATCGATCTATCATTCTACTTAATAGAGAATGAAGAAAAAGTGAGAGGACAGTGACTGACCTGGACGTGACGACGGGAATACGGTCTGTTGGGTTGGCTAGTTCGTATCGTTATTTATTTATAAAAAAAAGTAGGGGTTAATTCATATGAGAAAAAAATATTGTTTCAGGTGTAAATTTACTATCGTTTAGGACAGACCACGCCCAAACGAACAGGCTGACGCCAGGCGGAGCGGCCTCGCTGGCAGCGGGCGCTGGAGCAGGCGACGGGCGACGGACGGGGTGGCGGCGGGGAGGTGGGCGATTGGGCGGGCGCGGGGCAGAGCGGTGGCGGCGGGGAGGTGGTAGCGGGGGAGCGAGGGCGGGCGAAAAAAGTGGCGGCGGGGAGGTGGCGGCCGGCGGAAAGGGATGGCCGAGGGCGGCCGGCGGCCGGAAGGGAACTGGCGGCGGTCGCCTGGGCGCGAGGCGTGGGAGGCTGGTAGCGATCGAGCGGAAGCCGAGGGAGGCTGCGCCGCTGAGGCCTGGCCCCCGCGCCTCCTCTCTCTCCACCGCCGCCGCCGCGCCTCCTCTCTCTCCACCGCCGCCGCCGCTGCTCCCGACGACGAGGATGGCGTCGACACCGTGGAGCAGCTCCTGCACCCGCGCCCGCCCGCCGCCTCCTCCGGCTCCCGCGGCCGGATCGACCGCCTCATGAAGCTGCAGCGCCGCGCCGACGGCGACGCCGTGCCCGGGGCGGCGGGGACCGGGGGCCAGAGGAGGTGGTTCCCGTACCTGGACGCGTTCCGGCCTGCGGCGGCCGGGGGCGCGGAGCTGTGCAGCGGGGAGGTCATCGAGGTGCTGGAGCCGCACATCCTCGAGGCGCGTCGGGACCGGATTCGACGAGCCGTTGGCAACCGGAGCTACGCCGTTTGCCTTGTGGTGGAAAGCCTCTCCGACTTCGGCAACGTCTCGGCCGCGTTCCGCTCCGCCGACGCGCTCGGCTTGCAGTCCGTGCACGTCATATCCTGTGATAGCAGCAAAAGGTGCAGAGGTGAAGAGTGAACCTGAATTGCTGCATAACACTGAGTAGTTTGCATAATAAATTGCCTGCTCTATTTTGAGGTGCCAGATAGGTGATAGGTATTGTGTTTGGGTTCGTGCATTTTGTTTACTTAATTCAATGAGCTTGAACTACATGATTTACTTTATGCATTGTGTTTGGATAGACTATGCTGTTGCATTTTAGAACTGTGAAAAGGTCCCTACATAAACAGATTGATCTGCATTCTTAAAGTTGACAGATTGGCTACTGGATCTGTACTCTTGCTAATTAGTTCTCATTCTCAACTTGGATGGATCATGAAAGGATTTTTTTTGCAGATTACTATTATACTAGTGTTTTCACATTGATCGTGTGTTCTGTTTAGAATTTTTAACATATAGGAGTATACCGAGGAGTTGTTAAGCTAGATATCCATTAAGGGTGAAAATTCACCAGTTTGACATTACATCCTCTGGAAATGATAGGTTCCACTCAAGTAAACTGTTCTTCCTCATTCAAATACTTCTTTACTTTTGCAGGTATAGAGACAACAGGCATGTGAGCATGGGTGCTGAGAAATGGCTTGACATTGAGATATGGAACTCACCTGCAGAATGTTTCAGTGCATAAAAAAAGCGTGGTTATCGCATTGCGACCACTTATTTGGGAACTGATTCGGTATTTTTTCACTCTTCAACATTTTAGTGATTTGGTATTTTTTACCCTTCTACATCTTTATCTATTGGTTTCCTTGGAAATCTATGATCCAGTATTCCACATAAATTTCAGATGCCACGTGTCATTGAATGCACGATCATCTGTTGTTTTTCTGTGAAAAGCTGCAGTTATTTTGTACAAACAGTATTTACTGTCAAACTGTATTGTCGGAGACAAGATGCATCTATTAGTATGTCCAGTGATTTACGGAGACAAGATGCATCTATTAAAGAAAGTATTTGCTGTCAAACCGTATTGTTGGAGTGTTTGATCATTATGTTCTGTCTGAGGATACCCAGAGTATAAAGTTTTGTGTGTCATAAATGGATTTTTGGAGTGTAATCAATGACATATGTATCAGTTGTTCACCATTCATCAGGATTTAAGTTTTCTCACATATAAGTAATATGGTTGAGGGAATAATTATGTTCCAAATTTTCTTAGGTTTGTGTGTATGACATGGATTGGTCTCAACCAACAGCTATTGTTGTGGGCAATGAGCTTAGGTATGGGCTGTTCCTTGTATCTGGATATGTATCTTATGTTGAACTTGCATTACATTTAGAAATAAGCACTCAATTACTAGGTTGTGCTTTCCGATGTATTTTTCTACCCCTTTATTTTTCAAAGCACATTTTTTTTATGAAAACATTTCTTAGATCTGCTTACTAGCTTTGCGATGCAATATTTGAGTCTCTACTAACATCACTTCCCATAGCTGAACATGTAAAAACAATTCAACATTTTTTGTTTAAGCGATTCGGAAACAACAATAAAAACATCAAATGATATATCACTAACATGAATGACCATCTTACTAGAGGCCATAAGTGCTAAATATTTAAACAACAAAACCACTATCAAAGCTAAACAAACAATATTATATAACCAAACTCTTAAAAGACCCAATAAATAATTCTTTATTATACAAGACTAAAATCATTTAAATAACTATACCAAGTGCATGCATAGGCATTTATTTTCCATCATGATACGTAGATTAGCTGATACATTAATATTTCACCGCACAATGAAAGTTGGGTATTAACTAATTCTTTGGTGGCAGGGGTATAAGTGATGATGCGCTAGAGCTATCAGATTTGCACTGTAGCGTTCCAATGAAAGCCATGGTGGATTCGTTTAATGTATCTGTTGCAGCTGGAATCCTCATGCACCATGCTGTTTGTGATAGAGTTTCCCGCCTGGTAAGTGCACTTTCTTCATTCCAGTTATCATCATACCTTATAGAAGACATCATAACCTCAATCCACTATTAACAAAGTTCTATCTATCATCATATGGTACTGCTACCTTTGGCTTTCAGGTTTCAGCCAAGAAAAAGAAAACTTTATCTTTGAACTTTACAATAATAGTGCTCATAGCGTCATACCTTTGTTACCAAAGGCCTGTTTATAGACCAAAGACCACTTGGTACTGCTTTTTATTGAAAGCAACAGAAGTCACCTCCACCTCAACAGGCCTCTTTAGCTTTGCTTAAATTTATGCCAGTCACTTGTGCTGTTGAATCTATTCTATGTCTGATTAGTCTGTTTAATATAAGTTGAATCTTGCAGAGAGCGGCCTCTAAGATATTGTCAGAGCCATATATTGATTGTGGATCTTATCTCATAAACTATCTTATGCTTCTAGGTGTAAACACAACCTGGCTCTTGAATTATTATACAAGAATCACTAACACAAACTAAAACTACCAAATTTGGCATATACGTGATGTTTGACCTGGACTGTAACAATTCATATAGAAAACACTGTGGAGTTTAATAGCTGATTTGCAAATCTGGTATGTTTATTGGATTGTTTAAATTGTCACCTTTAGACTCACTGGATTTTGAAGTGATCTGAATGAACCTTTTCCCCCTCCAAAGCTGGAAAGTTTTATTTTATGTTCCAATCCATATATTTTGTACGCTAAATGCACCTCCAAATGAGACAATTGTGGATTAATATTTGCTGTAAGCTAGCCCCTAACTGTCAGCAATGTTTTCAAATCGTCTAGTTGTATGGTCCTGATCAGCCGATTAATCGTGTTTTTAGTCGTTAATCAGGTCCGATTGGTCAGTGACTAGTGCGTTAGTCCAGCATAGTTGTCCTGCCTACTTGCCTTGCTACCAAGGATGTATACTAGTAAATAGAATGACTGTATAAGTATGAAGTAGTTAAGCAGTCAAGGGCCTGTTTAGCACAGCTCCTAGAAGTACTGCTACTAGACTACAGCACCAGTGCGCAGCTGCATAGTGCACTTATCATGAATTTGTAAACATAGCAAGCATCTAGCATGGTCACTTATGGGCTAAAAACAGAAGGCCCAGTGCCCAAGTGCCCCCAGCCCATCTGGGTTGCTCACAATTTCTTTCTGTGGCTAGTAGTCCGTGAGCTAACTGGATGACTAATCATGATTAGTCGGATGATCAGATTTAAGACGGCACTAGTTGCCTCAGAGTGATGACTTGATAATTCTGGCTGTCAGCATCTTATGTTTGGTGTTTTTTTTCAGGGCCATCACGGTGATCTCTTACCTGAAGAAAATAGAATATTGATTGCTGAGTTCTATCTGCGACATAGGCCATCACACCTTGTTCGCTTGATCGTATCAGTCATGCTACAGTGTTTTTCTCTCACAACAAAACAGCATCAGCCGGCTTATAAGCCATATAAACGATCAAGCGAACAGGCCGTAGAGAAAGCACGGCTACTATAGTTCATGAATATGCCAAAAGGAAGGCAGAAAATTTTATGGCCAGACTTTGAGAACATCCTGATGCCTACTAACACATAGTGTCGGCTAAGAAGCTGAGTGATGTCTTTGGCAATCAAGTGTTGGATTATCTAGTGCATTTTTCTAACAAAAAACGAGGTGATGAGTTTTTTTAACCATTCAGGGTAGCTTATTTTGTTCAATCAATTTTTATACTTTCAGTGTTCACTTTTTGTATACCAGCTTATGTGGTCATCGTTGCAAATGTTTGCACACAGTAATCTGAAATTTTGAATTTGGTATGAAGGCTATTTTTCTGGAGAGTACTGTTGGGCTACTTGGGTCTTCAACCGATACGAGACAATAATGATTCCCACCAGATTGCTGGCAAGTGGCAAGACTGGACCCAAACCCAACAATCGAGCAGAGTTGTTAACAGTTACTCGTACGGTTTTTAGTGACGTCGACTTTTGCTCCCAAATTAGGCGTTAACTATGTACTCCCTCCATCCCAAAAAACCTGACGTTTAGGACATGATTGTGCTTACCAAGGAGTCATTAATTAGGGTATAGTTTTCCCTATATGCCCCTATTAAATACTGTTGCGAGCGCTATCCATACGAGAAAGTTTCCTGGCTCATCTGGTTAGTGCGGTGTGGGTGAGCCCTGAGTCTCGAGGTCGAAACTCTGTGGACGCATTTTTTTTGCCCGTGGCTTCATTTTGCATGGGTTTGGGTGGGGCGTGGCACGTGCGCGTTGGCTCGCATGGCACTGGTGCGGGTGGGAGCGCGTTTGGTGTTGTTTTGGCGCGTTTGGGCAGCGTTGGTGCTTGTTTTTGCGCCGTTCGCGCTCGGGTTTGTGCGTGGCCACGTAATTTTTCTGTCCGCGCTCCAAGCATTCTAATTTGGCGCTAATCTGGCCGGTCTCTGGACGCTTCGACTGCTCTGGCTGCTGCTTCATTTAAAACGCCTCGTTCTCCACTGTACCACTCCCATGCTTGTCGTGCTCCACTCTTTCCTTCTCCACTCCTTCTCAAATGCAATGGCTAATCCATTTGATTTGAACATTCGTTTGGAAGAAGATGACGGCGACGTCGATCTCAATGAGCCAATATTGGAGGACGACACCATAAATGGTAATGTACTACTCAGTTTGTTTGGTTTTTTTGTTTTATATTCAAAGCAAGAACGTGTGGTAACGTTTCTCATTTTCTTTCTTCTTTTTTTGGACAGGGTTCGATTTGAACTTGCCATTAGATGATTTTGGTGCTGTCGATTTTGATTACCTACAAAACCTTCCTGGTAATTTTTTTCTCATTTTGTTCTTTCGTTTTCTCCGTACTTGCAATGAAGCTGATGCTTTCTTTCCCTTTGATCTGAACGTTTAGCGGACGATGACGACGGCAACCTTGCCTTGGATCTCAACGAGGCTGAAAATGACGATGGCGACGCCGGCTTTGATCTGAACGAGCCTGAAGATGACGAGCATGGCATCGGTAAAATGCTTCGTCTCTTGTTTTCCTCTTCTGCATGTACTACAGCATGTTCTTCTTCTCTTGTGCATGACGAGCTAGAACATGCCGTGAGCATCTGTTGTTGAATGTCTTTGTTTTTTTTTCATATATTGAGAGCATGCCGCGAGTACTATTAAAATGATTGTTTTTTTCCTTTTGTTAGAACAACATGCCGATCAAGTAAATCAACCGAAGCATGACTATTCTGATCATGTTAGACAACAAGTGTACCAAGCATTGTTGATGAGAAGTAAGAATGGGAAACTAGGCAAGCAAGATACAACAATTGTTGGTGCTCAATTTGGAGTAAAGATTCGATCAGTTCAGCGCATATGGAAGCAAGGTAAAAACCAACTTGCTCACAACATTCCAGTCATGGTTCCTAATCTAAAGAAAGGTAGAAGTGGCCGTAAAGCAATCCCTCTTGATTTGGAAAAAATGCGGGACATTCCTCTCAAGCAAAGAATGACCATAGAAGATGTGTCTAGTAGACTTGGTATTAGCAAATCTAGGATACATAGGTACTTGAAAAAAGGTTTGCTTAGACGCCACTCTAGTAGCATAAAACCTTACCTCACCGAGGCTAACAAGAAGACTAGGTTGAAGTGGTGCATTGACATGATTGAGCAAGGTTTAGTTGATGATCCAAAGTTTAAGGATTTGTTTGACTTTGTGTTTATTGATGAGAAATGGTTCTACATCTCTCAAAAATCCGAGAGATACTACTTGCTACCCGAGGAAGATGAACCACATCGTACTTGCAAGAACAAGAATTATATCCCTAGGCTCATGTTTTTGTGTGTTTGTGCTCGGCCAAGATTTAGAAATAGAGAATGTGTGTTTGATGGCAAAATAGGTTGTTTTCCACTAGTCAATTTTGAACAAGCTATTAGACGAAGTGGAAACCGTCTTCGTGGTGCACAAGTTATCAAGCCCATAACTTCAATAACAAGAGATGTGATTAGAGAGTTCATGATAAACAAAGTGCTGCCCGCTATCCGAGCCAAGTGGCCAAGAGAAGATGTGCACAAGCCAATTTTCATACAACAAGATAATGCACCTTCTCATCTAAAAGTGGATGATCCTATTTTTTGTGAGCATGCTAAGCAATATGGGTTTGACATTCGGCTTATTTGTCAACCACCCAATTCACCGGATTTCAACATTCTAGACTTGGGTTTTTTTCGTGCTATTCAAGCTATTCAATACAAGAAGAATGCAAAAACAATGCAAGATTTAATTCCAGCCGTGCAGCAGGTAAATTGATCATCCATTCGATTGTTTAAATTGATCTTGGACAAGTAATGAACTCACTAATTCATTTCTTGAACACATGTTTTGTAGGCATTTATGGAGTACTCTCCACAGAAGGCAAATATGATCTTTGTGACACTACAAACTGTTTTGAAGGAAGCAATGAAGATAAAGGGTTGCAACAAAATCAAGATTCCTCACATGAATAAACAAAGACTAGAGAGGGAAGATAGGCTGCCATTGAAAGTCCCTTGTGAAGCTTCTTTGCTAGCCGAAGCACTAGCTGCTCTCCCTGCATGAAACCATTAGAAGAAGCAAGTTAGCTTTTGCACCAAATTAGATAATGCATGTACTGTATGTTAGCTTTTGCACCTTACTGATCCTGTATGCACTCGTCGTTAGCTTGTGACTCCAGTTGCTTCAGCTTTTGTTCTTCCAGTTTCTTCATATTGTATTGTTCGTCCAGCTTCTTCATTACGTGCTCAGGAAGAAGAATTGTGTCACCTCTCATTTGAAGTTCGTGCACATCAGGAATATACACCTCACAATCAAATTTTTCCATCTTATCGCACACCCTTGCTGCGAGATTGTAGTCCTCATGTAAAAGGCCACAACGGGCACACCTGCGAGCTTCGTAGCATGCTTCGCCGAAGACGCCGCCGGCATGGAACGTGCCGCAGCGAGGACAGTGCACCACCTCGTCCAGCTGGTCGGAGTCCGGCAGTACCTCGATGGAGTCCGGTAGCACCACGTCGGAGTCCGGCACCTCCTCGACGGAGTCGGCACCACGTCGACGAAGTCGAGCGCATCGACGGACTCCATGGCCACAACAGAGTCCGTGCCCTCCGAGTTCAACGCGTCGGCGGACTCCATGGCGCGGCGAGGGAGGCGCGTGCTGGCGGCGGCGCCGTGCTGCGGAGGTAGGCAAGGGCGTGCGGAGGTAGGCGAGGGCGTGCTGCGGAGGTAGGCGAGGGCGTGCGTCGATGTTCTTGGTTGAACCGTACAAGGTCGCGGCGGCGGAACGGTAAAACCCTAAACACTGCGTGCTGCGGAGGGCGGCGGCATGCTGCGTTTGAGCACCTGCGGCACAGCGGCAGGAGAAGAACGGCGCGTCGAGGTGTTGCGGAGGGACTGCAACGCCTTTACTCCACGCAAGAGCTGAGGACGGCGGCGACCAAGAGAACGAGGCGTCGGTCCATCGAGCGATTAATGCGTAGTCGAAGGAACCGTTGGCGAGCGGCTCGCCAGGGGTAAACCCGTCCTCGCGAGGCCTCGGGAGCCCAGGACGTCAGGTTTCACGAAAATGCTTCGGTTGCTCGGGACGTCTGGTTTTTTGGGATGGAGGGAGTAAGTTTTTGTTGGGATTGAAAGCTTAATATGTTTCCACTTGTTTTTTCACAAATGTTGGCAATGCTCCGTGTTCAACTGACGGTTAGGACCGAAAGCTGGTATAACAGTATCAGTATAGCCTCTTGTGTCCTTTGGAGGGCTGAGAACTTTGAGATGTTCTATGAAGCTGCCGTGTAAAAGAGCTCCACTTTGCCTACGCGAGGATGATGCGTTTGTAACGCAAAGCTGTGCAAGTGCAACAACTGGTTACGGTGGAATGCCGTCTTTAATCTCGCCACCAAACTCTGCTAGGGAAAGCTACGGACAAGGGCCCCTTGCCCCTGGGGTGTCGAGTGCAAATTGCCAAGCTGACCGCTCAAGTGGTCGAGTGGGCTGTACTCTATTTGTTTGCTTGCCTGACTGTTTGGCCGGGGTGATCGCAGCAGGATAGCAAGTTGCCCGTGGGCATGACAGGAAATTTGGTGCGGGTCGTAGATAATAATAGTAGCTGAAAAAGACACGGTTCTGTGTAGTTTTATGCAAGCACTAAACGATGCTCGAACGACTTTAGATCAAAGCCGTGAAAGCTACTGTCGGTAAAAGACACAGCCTAAGAAAAAACTTGTGTCGGTAAAACTAGTCATTCATCCCCATTTTCATTTTCATTTTCACCACACGTTCGGACGTTCCTATCTCTTCAGCACAACTGAAAATATCCAAGGGATCCTGCGGTCCACGCTCACGCCGTACGATCCCACCGTCCACCCCATTAATCAAATAAACAGGTTCGCTTGATTGTTCCTGTGGCTTATAAGTCGACTAATGCTGTTTTATTGTGAGAGAAAAATATTGTATCATGACTGATAAGCATGGCTGATACGGGTGAAAATCAACGGCTAATGTAACGCAGCGGAGAACATCTTGCGCCTCATGCCGTCATGCTATGCGGCTCCCTGTGTCCCAGCCTCGAGGCGGCTCCACCTGGAGCCCATTGCGGAACCTAAACTAAAATGAATCTCCAACACAATATCTATAGATCCTGTTCGCTTTGCTGAAAAACCATGACTGAAAGTACTGTTCGCTGATTTGCTGTAAGAAAAAACATTGTTCGTTCGCTAAAATAGTACGGCTCATAAGACAAACGAACATGGCCATAGCCTCCAACAGAGTATCTATATAGAAGACCCATTTTAGGTGTCAGGAGAGGCATAACCCAAATTTGAGTATCCTCTCTCCTGAAGACCCATTTATAGAAATAATCGTTTTTTTTGGTTTTGTTGTTGGAGAAGATCAAAAATAGATATTGAATCCTTTGCCTATAGCGCTACTCAAATGACGAATATACTTTGTATTTTGGATCGCAGTTGTCGGAGACAGTCTGATTGCCCTTGTTCACGGGAGCAGATTTCCTCCCTCCTCTTCCTCTCTATCACTACACACCAACACACGAGGAGACGCTGAAGCCAAAAAGCTCCTCTTGTGTCGGTGAGAGAAGAGAGGAGAAAGGAAATCTGCTCATACGAATAGTATCTCTACAGAAAAAAAAAACGCAGCAGCTGGAACACCTGAATCCATACAAAAGAGGCCCTTGTTCCCGGCCACGCGCGGCCACCACCTTTTCTTCTTCTTTTTTTTGACGCCTCAGTTCAACTCGAACTTCCCCGAAATGCCCCTGCCGGCCGAGCCCCGCCGGTGTCGGCCTCACCGCACCAAGTCGGACGCCGACTGGCGCAGGGGCGTTTCCGTAACCCCGCGCCCCGCCCGGTCGCTTCCGCCGTCCCGTCCCCGCACCGCGCCTCGGACAGCTGGACCTGCCCCGTCACGGCCCCGCGTGGATGGTCGGTTCTGCCCCTGGCCCCTTCGCGGGCGCGGCGCACGCATCCGTCTGGTGCCTATCTGGTGCGGCTCGATTCGGCCCGACGATTCCGATCCCCTCCCGTCCACCACCCCGTGTCCGTCTCTCGCCCTCCACGCCGGTGACCGGAGAAGGGGCCGCGCGCAGGCGACGCCCACGGCGACAGAGACGGCGAATCTTCCCCCGCTCCGGCCGCGGCCAGCCTCGCAGCGACGCGCCAGGTAAGCCTCGGTTCGCCGTCACTCTGTATGTCCCGCGGGAATGGATGCGCAACGCGTGTTCAATGGCGTCACCGTCGCCGTGTGCTCGCTTGGCCGCGAGCCCCGTCTCCTCCTCTCTTCGAGTGAAGAATGCCGAGATGACAGGTGCTAGCGCTCGGGTAGCGCTTACACCGTGCCGCTCGCGAAGAATCGCACCTGGGTATAACTTGTCGAGGAGCTCCCGATCCACGCTGGCCGGGAGAACCCCGCACGCTGAGCAAGCGAGCGCCTGCACTGCCTGCTCTGTCTGATTGACCGTAGTTGCTTGCTGCACGCAGCTAGTACATACAGTCTGCCCCTCTAGGTTTCCTAGGCGACATTGGGGTTCGCCTAAGAAGCATTTCGTGCTGTTAGTTCGAGCTTTACAAGTGATAGTGAAATGTTGGTTTTTCAGATTTATGAATGACAAAGGAAGAATTTTTCCTGCGCTTATGCCATTCCTATGAATTTTCTTTGATTGCCAGCACTGGTAATCATTCAATGATGACTGTCCAATAATTTAACTTTACCACTTTTTTTAAAACAGGATTGAAGGGGGCATGAGAAGGTGGACATCGTTGCTCTAGTGATTTGATTACCGGAGATGGTGTTGGTGTTTAAGCAGCACCGCTGCACACACTCTGCGAGCTGCGTTTGCATCAAGGGCCACCTCAGTGAGGATGCTCTGTACCTCGTCTTCCGCCACATGAACTGGAACCCCAGGCTGATTGCTATATTGTCATGTGTGTGCAAGTGGTTTGACGAGGTTGCCAAGCAGGTGCTGTGGAAGGAGTTCTGTAATGCAAGGGCTCCAAAGATGATGCTGGATTTGCATTCAGGTGGCAGCCACATTGTTGATGGGAACTGGAAAGCGCTGGGGAAGCTGCTCATCTATTGCAACGGCTGCCCAAAGGGGGGACTGTTTAATAACATCCATGTTCCAGGCCATTTTGTGTTCAGGACACGCTTTTCTAGGACTGCGGGCAGGAGTTTCCTGCCTCTGCCATGCAAGTCGGACGTCCTGTATGTGTCAGATCCATGCGAGCATCTTGATCAGGGGGAAGAAGGCGACTTGGGTTTCTTCCGAGGCATCTTTAAGTCATTCGCCACTTCAAGGGTAAAGAAGATGTTGATTGAGAAGCAGGCTAGGTTTCATCCAACGGAGTCGTGCCCTTATTGTAAGGCCAAGCTATGGAACATGTTCCAGGAAAATATGATTCCAAGGAGTGCTTCCGCTAGGCTGGGTGCCTATGATGATTCTGTTGAGTATTTTGTATGCCTGAATGGACATGTTATTGGACTTGGTACCCTGCTACCACTCTCGGATTCGGAGGAGGCAGCAGATGAGTAATCATCAAGAACATGAATCAGGTATCATATATTTTCTGTTGAATTATTTGTGAAGAATAGATAGAATTCTTTATATGATGCATTAAAATATATACACTGAAACACAGGTACGCCTTTTCCATGGCAGATTTCTTCTTGAATCTTTTCTGTAAACATCAAGTTTCATGTGCAGACATGTCTGGATGTACATAGACTGATTACCGTTCAATATTAGTTTGTGTTTGCATACACTCAATGCTTAATCCTATTTATTTAATGCATAACTTGCTCAATATTTCACATCATATACCAACATTTTCTCCCTGTAAGACTCCCAAGGAACTTAGCATAAGCTTGTTGGGATATCATATCACATAATCCTTATTTTAGATTTTATTTTAGGAATTTTTTACATTTAAAAAGGAAACATTACTAGCAAAACTATTCTCAAGGGTTTCTATGCTTATTTCGTAATGGCATCAGAATTATTGAATCGATTCTTATGAATCCCATATTTTTAAACGCAGTCCCTGTCTGTTTCTGGCACCCTTCTGTTTGGCCCTACTTTAAAGTTTATATATACTACTTGATATTTGCATGGTACATCAAGTCATAACTGGTGCTAACTATCTTAATGTTAGAAGTGGCAGCACACAAGTTTTGGGAGGCAGGCAGAGTGCTTATGAACACCCAAAAAAATTTCACCATTGCAATTCTCACTTCTGGTACTTGAAAATTCAAAATTATGAGAGCAGTCAATCTATATTGATGATATAATGCATCTTTTTAGTTCTCTTTAATCAAATATCCACATGACAAGCATTCCTTAATTTAAATCTAGATTTACTGGTTTATTTTCAGAAGAGCCATATTGTCTGGCCAGTTTGTTCTCTTATTTTATTTGTGAAAAAATTATGAGGAAAATGTGCATTGCTGATAGCCTGTTTTATTTGTGATTTGCTAGTTTCGTTGCTTTTATGTACTTAGACCATAACAAATTAACAGCATTTGGCGACAAGTACACCAGTTTAAGTAAGGTAGCAGACTCTCTCTCAAATAAAAGGGTGTCAGAGCTGTGATATAGTACACCAGTTTAAATGGCCCCGTTCGGCTTGCTGAATTTTGGCTGAAACTGGCTGAAAAACATTGTTCTGGCTGAATTGTTGTGAGAGAAAAATACTGTTCCGGCTGAAAAAAGAAGCCGAACAAGCCGGATATGGGGTAAGCCGAACGGGTATTTACTAATAATAAGATGAGTATTTACTAATAATAGATAAAAACTGCAATGTAGTGACAGAACATCTATGTAGGGTAAAAGGCAGTCCAAACAGAAATTCTTGTTCTGCTAAAGTGAAACAAACATGTGTTCTGAATTGACTCCCATTTGTTGACAGGTTTGCAAGATTGAAGCCCAGGGCTTGTGAAATGGTACTGAATCTTGGTTGTGACTAGCAGAGAGTGGGATGACATTGGTTCAGCCAACTGTTGCACGACAAGAATCTGTGATGGGCTCTGCATCGGACTGCAGCTGTGGGTGTCTTGCATCAGATTGGAAAAAAGAAGAGCTACTTTATAGTGTCTCTCCTTTATTTATTGATATATGTCATTACTTGTTTTTGTAATGGAATCAAGACACTGGACGCTACCCGCTTGCCTGTTTAGACATGTTCACATCATGTGTTGTGAGATGTTTTATTTAGCGAGACTTGTGATGTTAAATTTGTGCTCGTGATATTCATGTGCTGTTGTCCTCACTGTGCCGTTTCTGTTGCTGACTACTGATTCTGGTGTGCGTGATCCGATTCTGCTCATATGCTTGTGTTTGTCACCGTATGTTATGCCGTCGGATTAATGTCGCCATGACATCATTTCACCTGCTTCAGAAATGAAGAATGAAATAATAGTTGAAATAGCCCAGCTCAAAACATATCCACAAAATGGGCCTGACCCAACATACGTACAAAATGGGTCCAGACGAACATAGTCTGCTAAATGGGCTCAGCCGCCTCTTATTTTCTCCGCTCTCTTCCCCCCGTCGTCCCAACCGCGCCCGCTCCTCATTTCCTTCCTTCCCCAAACCGCCTGGCAGTCGCCACGAGCCCACGGCCTTGTAGCCGTGGGCGTAACCCATGGAGATTACGGAGGAGCAGCGGCGTCGCTCCGAGGCCAACCGCCTCGCCGCCCTCGAGAAGCGCAAGCGCCTCGCAGAGGCCGCAGCCGCGGCCGCGCCTTCCGAGTGGAGGCTCGCCCCCACATTCCCTGCCTACGACACTGCCGCCGCCGCGTCCTTTCCCGCCTCTGGCGCCCCCACATTCCCTGCCTACGACACTGCCGCCGCCGCCGCCGAGTGGAGGCTCGCCAAACGCCCAAGAATCGCCCCGCCCGCGCCCCAGCCTCCGTTTGCGCCGCTGCCCCCGCGTCCTTCCTCACCGCCGCCGCCGCCGCCGACTCCGCCTCAGCCGCCGGTGGGGTTCCAGGTTGTGCTGGAGGTATGCAGCCCCGACGAGTTCTTGGTGGCGGTGGGGCCGGTGGAAGGCAGGGCCTACCCCGGGGAGGCCGAGTGCCTCGGCGCCGTCCAGGACTGTCTCGCTGCGGCTTCGGTACGGTTTGCATCGGTTCTTGCCTTTGAGGAATAGACGTTATTCCAGTTTCTGCTTTGATCGGAATGTGCAATTCATGAGCTACTCCCGAAATTCGGTGTTTTCTTGGATACCATTATGCTTTTGTTTGCGAGATTTTGGTGATTTTCGTGTTTCTTGACACCAGTCTGTCAAATTCGTGGACATCGGCGAGCTTTTCTTGATAAATAGTTTTTTTTTGAAGGATTGATAAATAGTTTTTCTTTGGATCCTTCTTTTTCCATCTGTTTGGATGTTCTTGATAAGGATTTTGGTATGCAACTGGAACTCATTTTTCCTTCAATGTTTGCACTGTTAGGTTGTACAATACTCTGCAACGCAGTCGCTAAGTCAAAGCGCACATCTTCGTCCTGTATTTAAGCTTGTGGACTATGATGTGGTGTTGAAATGCCTTAAGAAATTACCTGGAGCTTCTGTGCAAGAAATACCTTCTAGCACAAAGAGAATTATTCAGGATATACCTAGGTATCCTGGCCAAAAGTGGGCTTCTGATGAAGAAGTAGATGAGCTTCTCAAGAAGCTGCCACAGCAAATAAAAGATGCTCTTTTACCTTTCCAACTTGAAGGGGTGATGTTTGGGCTTCGAAGGCGTGGATGCTGCCTAATTGCAGATGAGATGGGGCTTGGCAAGACTCTCCAGGTGGGCATATAGCATGAATTCTTGCATAGTGCAATCCTTGCTGTTTTGTATATGAGTGCTTTGGGATATTCTTGTGGTGTACATCAATATGAATAGGCTTACCAATTTGCCTATATTAAGGGAGTGAGTGAGCATATTCTCATGCACTTTAATGCAGGCGATTGCAATAGCATGCTGCTTCAAGGATGAGGGCTCTATATTAATAGTATGTCCAGCCGTATTGCGTTATTCTTGGGCAGAGGAATTGGAACGCTGGGATCCTTCATTTATGCCAAAAGATATTCATATTGGTATGAGACATCTTTCTTTTTGTCGATGTGAAAGCTGGTTTTTATCGCACTTTCGTTATATTGTTTGATCACACATTATGTATCGTAACCCTCTAAGTTCTTTGCTTGCTCTTTATTCAGGCTGAACTCTAAGGACTACTCCCTCCGTTCCAAATTATAAGTCGCTTTGAGTTTTTTGGTACATCCATTTTGCTATGCATCTAGATATAATAATATGTCTAGATACATATCAAAATAGATGAACCAAAAAAGTCAAAGCGACTTATAATTTGGAATGGAGGGAGTATATGCTTTTCAGTTATAATATACCGTTAGCAACGTGGTCATCTAGTGAACCATGTAACCTTTAACTTTTATTATTTCAATTCAATCTCACCTTATGTGTGCATAATGTGAAAAATAATGAAATTTTGCTTTCATAAGTTGATTGAAATGCTATAGCCCACATAACATCCCCTGTGAACTATCAAAGACAAGATCATTCAGATGTCTGATACCTAGTGTCTGCTTGGTCTATCTAGGTTGATTTTTTTCTTCAGTTTGACTTACTGACTTGTCTTTGGGATTTTCAGGAACTTTTGGATAAGCTAGCATTTGAACATATTTTAATGAGTTATGTATGTTTTACCTTTTCAGATCAAAAGATGTGATATTCAATCCGAAGCTAAGCTAGCTGCTAAGTGCTAACATAAGTTCAAATCTAGAATGCTTTTGGTTCTTTAAGTGTAAATTAAATGGGTTTATTATCGAGAAAATAACTTTCAAATCATAGATTTGTGCTTTGGTTGTAAACTGCACTAGTATTAATGAAAGATCACTGTTTTACAAAATATGGCTAATGTTTTATCACTTCTCCCTTGTGTTCTTTCCTATATAGCTTCCCTAGATTAGCTCTTTAACCCACCTCGGGCTTCCTTCTTTGTGCAACTACTTTTGTACAGTGTTGTCCTTTTATTTTTTAATTAATAAAGCAAACAGTGGGGGCCTCCCCTGCTGTATTTTCTCTAAAAAACTTCTCCCTTGTGTGATTGACTTTCTAGTTCTGAATATATTCTTTTGATCTTTGTTTCCAGTTCATATAGAGGAAGTATCAAGTGCACAATAGTATATTGGTGCACATATGCGCCAACTCAATCTCACCCACGGGTCCAATATGAAGGGCTGAAGTGAGGTGGACCTAAGTCAGCCCAAAAGGGATGAGAGAACTCCCACCTCGAACTTGAACCTTTAAGACTGAATATTTGGATCCGAAGGATGTGATTGAGCTTTTGCATATGTTTCACCAGTATGCTCTTGTGCACCTGATATTTCCTATTTTGTATAAGGACCATATGTTTAGATGTTTAAATTATATCTATTATTTTCTCATTTTCAGTATTTGGTCATCAAGACAGTCTTGAACATCTAAATGCTACTCCAAGGGCAGTGATTACTTCTTACCAGATGCTAAGTCGCCTTAGGGAAAGTATGGTGAATAGAACATGGGCACTGATGATTGTTGATGAATCGCACAACATACGCTGCACGACGAAACGAGAAGAAAAATATGAGGTATTGATGTTATCATGAAAAAAAATAAACGATCTCATGTTTCAGTACAAGCATACAGCTCTCGAATGCCCCAATCTATGAAGGAGATTCTGTTCCTTGTTATTTGACCCATCCTATCATTATTTTTAAGATCATGACTTTGTTAGGCTTACTTTCCTATATTACAAAAAATTGACTTCGAGATGATTTAGTGAACTTCCACATTTCTTCATCATTCAGCTTGATTCTCCACATGCCTATGCGCTTGTATAAAAAAAGGGGAACTAGTTACCACATATGATTCATTTAGTTTTCTATTACTAGTCTGAAATATCAACATTCCACTTGCTTCTTGTATTGACTTGCTTGCCTTGTGATAGACAAAAGCTGTGCTGCATCTAGCTTCAAAAACTGATCGCATCATATTGCTCTCGGGGACACCCTCTCTCTCAAGGTTATAAAGATATCCATCGTACTCTTTGAGTTCCTTGCGCTATTGAAATTGTACTCTTTATATTTCATCCGTGATGCATGAAAATAGTTGTCTCTTACTATTTATTTTCTCCTAGGTGATAATAGACCTTTT
Organism: Miscanthus floridulus; assembly: GCF_019320115.1. Taxonomy (NCBI): domain Eukaryota; kingdom Viridiplantae; phylum Streptophyta; class Magnoliopsida; order Poales; family Poaceae; genus Miscanthus; species Miscanthus floridulus. The sequence goes on from NC_089582.1 coordinate 137,521,088, forward strand.
GATATCTACCACCAGATAAATATGCTATGGTAAGTAAAAGAAAATGGCATCTTATTGTCTTGGTCTTATGAAGCTCTTTAAATTGTTCTGTTGCAATATTGTTGTTAATCACCCTACCCCCACTGCTTTCAGGCCCCACATGCTTGGTAGAGATAAATTTGATTATGCGAAAAAATATTGCTTGCTGCATGTTGCACGAAGTTATCAGGGGAAAATATTTAAGGTATGTGATTCCTTGGTTTGTAAAGGTATATCACTGTTACTAGTTCTATTCCCTAAGCTATGGCTCCTATGGGCTGTCTGCAGAGCTGTTGTTCGCTAAGTGGGGTAAAATCTATGCTGTACATGTAGAAACTAAATATAGCAAACCATGAAATAATGCATGAAAAACTTTTTTACTAGTTTTCCCCCTTTAAAGAAACAGGAGTTCTGCAAACCAGTTAATAGTTGTAGTGGTTTATAACAGAAAAACCCTATAGAGCAGGTATTATAGATTAAATGCTACGAAAGAGTGGTTGGATAGATGGTTGCAAGGCAGGACAATCTCTGAACTCGCACCCAATCTATTCAAATTGATCTCCAAAAGAGTGGTAAAGCAACGCACGGTAGCCCAGGCCCTGGACAGTCGGCGCTGGGTTGCAAATATTAGAGGGGCTTTGACTGTAGAAGTGTTAAGAGAGTATCTGTTTATTTGGGGGCTGGTTGATGACCTGGTTTTACAGCCAACAGTTCCTGATCAGCATAAATGGAAGCTATGTATTACTGGAACATACAGCAGCAGGTCTGCATACAATGCCTTTTTCCTTGGAAGCATCAGGTTCGCGCCTTGGAAGCATATTTGGAGAAGCTGGGCACCATTGTGGTGTAAATTTTTTGTTTGGTTGGCCATTAACAACTGGTGTTGGACAGCTGATCGCCTGGCCAAACGTGGGCTTCCTCACCCGCCAGCATGCCCGCTTTGTGATCAGGCCGAGGAAAATATTCAACACATCCTCATCTCATGTGTGTTCGCCCGACAGATTTGAACCCTGATTTTACAAAAGCTGGACCTGCTGTCTTTTTCCCTTCAATGATCTAATATTCGCTTCTCTAGTTGGTGGTGTGGCATCATCAAAGGCGTTCCAAGGGGTTCGCGCAGAGGCCTCAGTAGTCTGATCATCTTAGTTGCTTGGGAATTAATAGCACTGAAATGCTTGTGTTTTTGAAGGTGCTAGGCCTAGCATAAAGGTGCTGTTTCAATCTGTGGCCAATGAGAGTAATCTTTGGTGTATGGCGGGAGCTTCGGCCTTACATGAGTTCCTTGCTAGGTCGTTGGTCTTGGATTCCTAGGTCCTTGGTCATTTGAGGCAGCTGGTCGTGTTTCCCTAGTTTCTTTTCTAATATGCTGTATTCACTAAACCCCATGGGGGGTGCCTGGGAGGGGGGGTTTCTTACTTCCCTCCCTTTTGTATCTTTTTATTCTTCTTCTTAATGAAATGACACACAGTTCTCCTGCGTAGTTCAAGAAAAAAATGCTACGAAAGAGAAATGAATTTTGCCGCTAGTATTTTGTGGAAACATTTTCTTAGGTCATTAAGGCTGTAATTTGTTTTATATGCAGGACTTCTCTAAGGGTACGCGGTTGACAGAGTTAAATGTTTTGCTCAGTCAAACTGTCATGGTTTGTTCTTGCTCTTTCAGCCACTTAAGCTTCATTTCATAGCTTACTATGATCTATTACTTCCGCTCCATTGTGGTAGTTCAATCTATACTGTTTGTTGGTCTGTTATGCTAACTCATGTATCTACACAATTAACTATTTAACGATACTAGCCCTTGGGTTTCTTTTAGCCACCAATTGCACAGTACTTTTTTTTGTTGCTGATGCAATTCCTTAGCCCTCTTAATTGAATTTTTTAATGGTTCAAAGGCATTTGGCAGAGAAGTGTTACTGTTGGCAAATATTCTAGCAAAAAAAGGTTTACTGTTCTATAACCTGATTTATAAAGAAATGAAGTGCTCGTTTCCTAATAATATGCTTGCCATTATTAAAGACTGTTGCATTGTTTGTCACAAGCCATGCAATCACATGATATATTATGTTGAGATTTGATTGCTTATTAACGTCTGCTCCGTCACAGCTAAAGTTAGCTGCTTCATCTGCTTGCTTCTGTGTTATAGATTAGGCGGCTGAAGGAGCATTTGTTGAATGAACTGCCCCCCAAGCGGCGACAGATTATTTGGTTGAAGCTAAAGGCACCAGATATCAGGGCAGCCACATCTTCATGCGTCAAAAGGGTGAACTCTAGCAGTTGTAATGGAACTCTTACAGTTGAATTGCCCAGCAAAAGCAATGATGATGAAAATACAAAAGAGGAAGAAGGTATATCCATCGTGCTAACTGCAAACATGAGTTTTCAGTTACATATATTAATGAGTTTTAATATCAACCTGTGATTTTTCTCTCTTCTTCGTCCACGACTAGTATGATGGTTCTGGTAGTTCTGCATAAATTTGGTTATCTTTATTTTTTATCCAGATGATGATTGCAAGAAATCTCCGAGGAATCTCACTCCACAAGAGATTGGTATCGCAAAATTATCTGGGTTTAGTGAATGGTTCTCAAATCATTTCATCATGGATGGATTTGGTGCTAACCATAACCTGGATCCCCAGTCTAGCTGTCAGAAAACAATAATATTTGCACATTACTTAAAGGTTCTAGATGGAATACAGGTAAGCTGTTTCATGTTTCTCATATAGGCCTTATCTGTCATCATGCTATTAGGTGGTTTGTCCTCACTTAAGGATGTATTTTGATTGTCAATATATTAATGCTATTCGATCCCATTCACATATTAGACAATAGCATCATGAACTATGGACAAGGGTTCCAATCAAAATTATGATGGTTATCTACTTCCGTAGTTTGAAATGTATAAGCCTCAGTACTTCTCAAGAACAATTGAGATTTACTGCGATCATGCTTAAGTATTATTAAAAAAAAATTATTGAGTTTGTTGACCACCGGAATCCAGGATGAGACAATTTTATACGTTCGTCTGTTTTCACATAGGTGTTTATCTCTGAGAATGGGATCAAATTTGTTCGCATTGATGGAAGCACACTTCAAAGGGAAAGGAAAGAAGCTGTTGATTCTTTCCGTTTGGATCCAGAGGTGCTGCCTCCAGCCCCACCCACCCACCCACCCTTTTGTTGTATTTTCCCCACTTTTCCTATTCCATATGTCCTCCCAAATTTGGTTTAATGTTTATCCATTTTATACTTTTTATTTTCAAAAAGGTGAAGGTTGCAATAATTGGAATTACTGCTGGAGGTGTTGGTTTAGACTTCTCGTCTGCTCAGAATGTTATTTTTGTGGAGCTCCCAAAATCAGCTTCAGAATTGCTTCAGGTCTGTAGCCTTTTTTTTTCTCTCTGTTTGCTGTTGCAATTTTTTTTTTCAACCATTACAGAATGCAGCTTAAGTGGTGGAACATATTTGGTTACTTTCATAGTTATTCTGGTAGAATTAGAATTGAAATGCCAATGTGTTATTCTGGTAGAATTAGAATTGAAATGCCAATGTGATCCTGATTGTTAATTTGTGCACACATTAGTATTCCCTCCGTTCCAAATTAGAAGTCTGTTTTGGTTTTCTCCTAAGTCAAACTTATCTAATTTTGACCAAGTCTATACAAAAATGTAACAACATTTTTAACATCAAATTAGTTTCATTGAATCCACCATGCAATATGTCTTGAGAGTGCACTTATTTGGTATTGTAGATGTCAATATATATTTCTATAAACTTCGTCAAACTGTCAGAGTTAGAAAGTTTGACTTAGGACAAAAGCCAAAGTGACTTTTAAAATTTTGGAATGGAGGGAGTAATTAAGAGGTTGCTGAGAATATCTTTCACTCTGTTGCTATTAGGCTGAGGATAGAGCTCATAGACGTGGCCAAACAAATGCGGTCAACATATATATATTCTGTGGAAAGGTCAGTTCGTTTGTTTTCCTTTGCAATTTGTTCTGTAACTTGTCATTGTAATAGCAAACATAATAATGTTGGTCTTGCAGAACACATCGGATGAATCACACTGGCTCCAGTTAAACCAGAGTCTGTTCCGTGTCTCGTCTTTGATGAATGGAAAAAAAGATGCTGTAAGGGAGATTGAGGTAGGTCACACATTAAGACCCTGTTTTTTTTCTTCACAAAGTTCAGAATATTTGTCGTTTGTAAATTGCCATGCTATACTATCGTTTGGCAGATTGGAAGGGCTGTTGTGAGATCTAAGCTTGTAGTGTGTAGCCACTAGCCAGTGTCAGTTAACCTGGGATATGTACCAGCCTAACAGGCAACATTCAGTGCCTTAATAAATCTGATAGAGTACACTAAATGGAATATTAGCCCCTTAAAAAATCTGATAGAGTACACTAACAGGCAACATTCAGTGCCTTAATAGTTTGTATGATAAGGATCATTCCTCTTTTATCTATTCTTCGTTCTTTCTTTGTAAGGTTGATCAAGTGTGCCAACTTGAGGAAATCAAGACCACCGAGGAGGGAACACAATGCAAACTTCATCCTTCGGAGAATCATAATGCAGGTAAAACTAATGCTGATTGCTGAACCCATGTCGATAACTATCTGATTTTACTAAAACAAATGCTGAGTTGTTTGAGGTTCATGCAGATTTGACCCATGGACCAAAATACCTTTTGGAAAGTGATGATTTGTCCATCAATGGTTTTCTTGGCATCGAAGATTTGGAACTTGACTCGGATTTCACCATTAGGACAATTCCTCTTGAATTTGAGGTAAAAAGGAGATGCTCCATTTAATATTTGTCAATTGCTTCATACTTGCCACTTGTTATTTCTTACTTATTGATTATTGATTGACAAATGATTCTTCATGTGCTTATTTCCCTATATTAGGATGAAAGACCTGGCACATCCTTGAAAAATAATCCAACTCCAACAGTACTTGAAGACAGATCTTGTATTGATGTTTCTCTTTCGCCAGCTGCAGCCTTTTGCTCTGTGATTTCTAGTTGTAAATCAGTAAAGGTGATAAACTTTCTTTGCTTTCTTTAATCATATGACGTTTATACATAACAATCTAATTGCTGAAAAATGTTAGGCTCGTAAGAGGCTTTCTGGAAATTCTGGGTCCTTAAGTCAAGCTGCACCTGTTCCAGATTTTCCAATTCAAGTGGAATCTCTGCGTTTTGAGGTTAAAGCACTTTTTTACCTACTTGTTTGTTCTATCTTTTGTCTGTTATTGTGACTGTGCTCTTTCTATTTTTCGAGGTTAAAGCACTCTGAGACCTAGGAATATTAGTTTTTTCTTTGATGTTATTATGCTGTGGGGAGAGGAGGGGATAACTACTGCAATGTCAGCCCTTTCATAATCTGCACTCGTTTTAGGAAATGGCAGATGCGTTTCGTGTTCTCTTAGGTGAAAAGAATATGATTGCATGTGCTATGCATGCATTATCGTTAATGGGACTAAGAGGCTTTTTTGTTCTTGTATTCGATAAAAAATATGACAGTTGTAGTTAGGAAGCTAGTCGATTTATTTTTCTGTAGGATATTGACGTGGCTAGCTTAGAGAGGAGAATGGGAATGGGGGGAAAAGAATAGTGGAGATAGAGACTGTTGAAGGCGTGGGGCTTGTGAACCATCCTGTTGCTGACTCAACTATGCATGTGCGCTGGATGGCCATGTCAGTGAAGCTTGAACATGTAGCTGTCCCGTGAGCTAAAATCACAGTGATTTAGGTCGAGAAAGTTGGATTTTATCTTTTCTTGATAGCGAGTGTGTAAAGCATGCTGTTTCATAGTTAAAGATGAGATTTTCTTCACTAAATTCGTCTGAAGTATCATCATCTTTTGCAGGTTAGCCGGCACACAGGCCGAATCCACTTGTACAGTTGTGTTCCTGGACATGATTCAAGACCCAAACCACTTTGTGAAAATTTTCTGCCAGAAGAATTGAATTCACCTTTATGTTCTCCCAGTGATGTTAAAACAAGAACTCTGCTCTTGAAAAAGATTCCTGCATTTTGCAATGTGTTCAAGGCATTCATCAAAGAGTGGTTGGCACTAAGACCAATTGATCAGAATAAATTGCTTGGAAAGCCATTACAACTTCCCTTGAGCCTTGAGTTGTGTTTTCTGAAAGATAGCATCAACCATAGCATAGAAGTATGGACCTGTTGACTTCATTTGATTCTTCTCTTTACACACGCAAACCGGCTTTGCTTATGAACATTGCACGCCATGTTCAATAACAGTTCTGTTCATTTTTCTTTTCCAAAGAAATTCTACATATCTAAATGATACACGTCTTTGTTCAATGATACAACATGCAATTATGCGGAATTTGCTCAAGGATGTCAAAATATTCTGAAATCCATCTTCATATTAACACCACCGAAAATCCCCTTCTGGCAACCCAAATTATATATTTTGGATATGGTAACTACTACCATATTGTACTTTAGGTAGGAATGCTGGAACTGGTACATGCTATTTTAAGTTTTTGACTCTATGTATTCTGTATCATGGCACATTTTGGTATAGAATCATAATTGTTTATAGCCCACTTATGTCACCTGACGCTGTTATTATAGATCAAGCTACTTAATTCAATTAAAGGGTTCAAATAGTGTTCAGTGTAAAACAAGATTCACATGGGTATAACTTTGTTAGCCTATTACAGTTGCTCAGGCCTTAGTTAGCATTCAGTGCTGTTTTTTTCACATTCGGCTATTGTAATGTTTTTACCTCTTGAAATGTTATTAGTTTTGCTACACACTGAAAGCTCATTATGTCCAAAGCAAGGGCACACAAAATCATCGTGCTAAAACAGTATCTGTACATATACGAGAAGCAGCACTCCATGCATGTCACCTTTTGCCAGCTGTACTAATCAGTAGCAGAGCCAGAAGCTTTTAGGAGCCCAGGCGATCCTTATTATGCAAAAATAGTTTGCTAGCAAATTACAGTGTTCTTCTTTGATGTATAGATATAGATAATTTTCTTTTGAACTCTTTGCACTCTTATGTCGCCTGACGCCGGGGTCGCCGGGCGGTGGCTCTGCCACTGGTACAAATAGTATTTACCTATTTTTAAAGCTTTGCATGAAATGCACAAGTATTTATTTTGGTGTTCCTCAGCTTGATGAATATCTCTGTCACTTTTTCCTTGTTCTGGTCTGCTTTCATTTTAGGGGATACTTAAAGGGGGAAGTAAGAGGCGTGCCGCACCATTGAATGGTGTCAGTAATCCTTTGCCAGAAAATGCTGAATGGAGACAGGTGGTGTTGCGTAATGGCACCTGTAAAGAGAGACAGTACACTCAGGGCTGGACCATTGATGATGAACCTCTCTGCAAACTTTGTCAAGGACTTTGCAAGTAACGACTCCTTGTGTTTAGAAGTAAATCCTGTTTTGTTATTATAAACAAATAATATTTGCTCACAATAATGTTGTTTTACTTGGTTCAGTGGAAGGCTTGCAAAGTCACCAGAATATTTTGAAGATCTATTCTGTGGTCTAGCTTGTTTCCAGGAATACAGGTTAAGAACCAGTGGCAGGGCCCTGCGGCAGGTGAGTCTTCTTTCTGCTATCCACATAAGTGAACAATTTTTGTAGGTGGGGTTGAATAGTTAGGACTAATTTTCAGTTATATAAAATCAAAGAAAGTTGCAAATTAATTCATATATATGTAATAAAGCTTCTTGGTAATTATCTGCAGGCACTGTTTCAAATAGAACGAGGTAAGTGCTCCCAATGCAAGCTCGATTGTTGCAAGCTTGTCAAGCACATTAAACCCTTACCCTTGGAAAAACGAGAAGAATACATCAGAAAGGTTGCTCCAAACATTGCGAGTAGAAAGAAACTGTAAGTGTTGCACATTGATATCATGCTTTTCCATATTCTTTTGCATATCTAGGGGGCTAGCGGAGTCATGTGGTTTAAACTCTTTGAGTATTATCATGTATGGATAATTATCCTGTTAATTTGTTGCTTTGATGCTGATTTCCTGCATCTACCACAGCCTAGATAAGCTTGCCCATGAGCCAATTGATGGAAATGCTTGGCATGCAGATCACATAATACCTGTCTATAAAGGAGGAGGTACGGTATATGTGCAAAAGTTTTGTGCAGTTGACTCTTGAATGGCATGATAATCTTTCGGATAAGTTTTGTGCAGTTGATTGTTGAATGGCATGATAATCTTTCTGATTTTCTGTCAGGGGAATGTAAACTTGAGAACATGAGAACACTGTGTGTGGCTTGTCATTATGAGGTCACCAGAGCTCAGCACAAGGAACTAAAAGAAATAAGAAAGAGGGCTAAAGAGCACCTGAAAAACGCCTTGAATAAACAAAAGGATAAAGTTAGTAGTCTCTCCTGTAGACTTTAATTATTTTTGTATCATTTTTGCAAATAAAAAAGAGCATTTTTTCTTTTGAGCTACGTACTTCTCTGTGAAAGCTAATAGAATGAGTAGAATGATTTCTCCATTACTATATGCTGTACTTATACAACAGTGAGTGTACATGTAAGGGAAAAGAATTAAAGTGTTCTAATGTCATCTAGCCTAAACAATACAGGTTGTACATGCATATATGATCTGCTATTAAGGCCAATAATGGCCGAGATATAGGAACTAGTGATGACTAGGATATTGCCTTTTTAACACTCTGGACGACCATATGCAAATTATATGTTGTTGCCCCCTTTTGTGTATTTGTTTCTCGTACGTTGGCTTTTGTTATTACTATTATTCCATTTCTTATCTTTCCTTTCACTGCAGCCAAGTGAAGCAACAGAAGAACTAGATGACGAATTTTTGCTGGTAGCCGTCCCGGGCAGTGCCTACTCCTTAGGATTTCCTGGCAATGTTGCTGATGAAAAAGCTGCCGAATAGGGCATCTTTCATGTACCTTGAGGTTATTGTTCAAAAAGGTTGCTGGTCTTTTTCAACATACATATACTTCATCTTGTCAGATGTTGCTGTATGGAAATTTTGAACTAGTTTAAGTTACATCAGGTTCTGATAAAAAGGGGGAAAACAAGAGTTTAAAACTTTTGTACATGCAACTGGACATTTTGTTTGTCGTTTGCTATTCCCTCCGTTCCAAATTGTAATTATTTTGATTTTTCTAGGTACTCTGCCCATAAAGAATGTAAATTTCACTTTTCAAATATTCTCAAATTTGACTAGATTTACAGAAAATAGTATTATTATTTGTATCTCTAAATAGGTTCTTTATGAAAACATAGTTCATAATTAATCTAGTGATACGTCTTACGCATTATAGCTTATTATGTTTTTTTTATATATTTGGTCAAAGTTAATACTGATTGACTTATTGAGAAGTTGCATTCTTTTTGGGATGGAGTACGTAAATTTTGCTACCGTATCTAGATAGATCATATATTTAGATACATATCAAAAACTATGTACATGGATGGAGTAAACCTGTATGATTTATTTAACGTGTTAACAAAAACGAACTTGTGACATGCAAAGCTCCCGAGTAGGCTAGTATAATGCTACGCTACGCGAGACTTGGGAGGAGCACGGCCATGGTACTGCTCCCGCTTGCTTACTGCAGTTGGGAAGCGGAAAAAAAACTGCTCATGCTCTGCTCCCTTGTCGTCCGGTACCTCGCCGCTGTTCTCCGCCTCCACCGCCCTTCTCTCCTGACGCTCTCCTATCCCCGGCTGCCGCCTCCACCCTTCGCCAATTCACAGCCGGCCGACCTCAATTTGTGCTAGAAGCACGATTCTCTAGTGCCGACCACGATCTGTGCAAGGAGCTCTCGATTCACCGCCATCAAACCTGGCTTGGCCACTTGCTTACTTTATGCTGCTGTGGCCTGGAGATGGAGCAGCAAGAAGCTGTACAAAACAGTTTAAATGGGGACCTAGAGCGGCTGGAGCAACAAGCAGCAGGAGCTAAAGTGACGAGAATCGCTTTAGAGCGCTACCAAATTGGCCCCGCCGAAAAAACTGTTGCGGAATCCCAATCCGTCTCCATCGTTCAAATGTTTGATTGACGACCTCCAAACTGAACATGTCGTAGTTTCAAAACTAGTAAAAGACAGTAAATTATGGACAGTTCTTTTCTTCCATATGAAATCAGATTTTTCTCATCAGTCTTTTTCTTCTGTATTTCTGTACAAACAGTGCATTGCTTCCATACATGACTTATTTTTTTATCTGTAGAAGATTCAACCAAAATATCTGGTCAGGAAACCTTTTCGGCCAATTTCCCTAATGTTTCGAGAATCAGTCTGAAGCACCATCCTTGCAAAATAGTAAATTCAGTAGCTCGTGCTATATAAGTTAGGTGAACTACAGAGCCGATTTCATGTCTCACTGCAGAAGAACTCCTCGGCTCTGTCCAAGAAAGAAGCTGGGATCTTTCTATGCAACATGAAGCTCGATGAAGCTTCTTGACCTCTTTGCTTCAGAGGCCCATCGTCAACTGCTCTTGTTCCCCTACCATCCTTTTGAACCTTATTTCTGTTGAACCTGATGCCCCCTGAAATACCCTTCCCAACAACTGGCCGTCCAATTTTGCGGCTTATCCTTGTTGGGATGTCACCTTGTGAGTTCCTGATCTCCAGAATGCTTTCATTGGAATTGTTTCCAGAACCATCCACAGCAATGGAATCTGGAGAATTTGATCCAGAAGTTTGGCAGGACTTGAGCAAGCAACGCAGCATATCCGTGCTTATTTCCTGCTGTACAACACTTCGGTTCTGATCGCAACCGTAGCAAACGGCGATCAGAGCAGCAGCCAAGATGGGCATCAACTCAGGGTCGCTGAAGAAAACAAATGGCAGGTCGCACACCTGTTTTCTAACTCATCAGATTTTTCGCACAACTCACAGAAATTGAAAGGGACATGGCTACACAAACAATTATTTACCTTGTGAAGTATGGTGGGACTCTTTCCCCACCGAAGAACAGCTTGGTTCCCAGCATGGAACAAAGAAAAGTAGCCAAGAAGTAGCAGTGACTCTAGAAGCAGCAAACCAACCTAAAAAAAATAGCACAAATACTTAAACCTGAGAACAGGGGAGCGAACAAAAGGTGCAGTTGTTAAAAAAAGCAGCCATTTCAGGAGAAAAGTGCAAACAACAGTCAAGCATGAGATTCAGAAAATGGCAGTATGTCCAAATTTCTTGGTAATAATATCCAAAAGGGTCACAAATGGTCAAGACCGACAGAAACTATAACATGATCCAGTACCCCAAGTCATCAACTTTCTACGACATGCATTCATAATGGACATTACAAGGTGGAACATTTTATACGCACGCTATTTTTTTATAACAAATATGCACACTATGAGTCATATATCTAATGTAAAACGCCTGTTCAAGAAGTACAGATAATATTAAGACCATAGTTAATTAAAAAGAGAGTTAGTTTAAGACCATAGTTAATAAAAAGAGCTGGTAGCTATATTCTAATGTCTCCTCCAGTGACATAAAAACTGCCACCTAGTCAGACATACAGCAAACTACACAGGCGCAACTTGCTATCATTATAGAGAAGGAAGAACTGAATGTGCAAAACTAGTAGAAAGTATTGCACAGAAACAAGTTGAAAGCGACTGAATGTGCAAAACAAGTTAAAAGTAATTGGTGCAACTTGCTATCATTACAGACAAGGAAGAACTGAATGTGCAAAAACTAGTAGAAAGTATTGCACAAGAACAAGTTGAAAGTAACTGATGTGCAAAACAAGTGGAAAGTAATTGAAAAAAAATGGATATTTTAAACTTAAAATCGACCACAAAAGAACTCATGTTGGGAATAGATGAAGACACCTGATCGTTTGGCACTCTCCATTTGTTCATGCAATGACTCAGAAGGAAGCTGATTAAATGGAAGAACTCCATCTTTAGATCTGATCTAGCCTGAAAATAATGCATAACCAGTAAGAAAACAAACTTGTGGAGGTAAATAAAAAACATATGTAATATTCTAAAGATTCCCATAGCCATATTGTGGGGTTTTCCAGACAGAAAAATTATGCCTGGAACCTGTCTATAACTAAATTTATAATGTTATCATCGCCAATGATTAGTGAAAGAAAGCAGATAAGTTTGCGCCTGAGACTACATTGATTTCAGTCACTGATAACATCCGTCCTTTTCATGAAGAGCACTTACCAGCATGTGCTGCAAAAGGGTTATATCCAAACGCGCCACATTATTCAAAACTTTCAATACGCCAGTGGCTACTTCTTCAAAATTTGACGGAAGAATCGCCAATGTCTGAAAAACGAGTTATTTAATTTTCCAGCAAGATCCATAAAATGCAATAAACATGCAAGATTTACTCTGCTAACTACAGAAGAAGATAGATTCCCATGGCATGAAAACTTTTGTTTCTGCTTATGTTGTAACAAAAGCCTAATAAGAAATAAAAGCACGCTAGAAAACGTGTACACACCATTTTAACATTTTTGTTACAAGAACACAAAGTACCTATTTTGATGATGTGGTATACCCATTGCTAGGCATATCAAATAATCTAAATGTGCGTGTGAAAAACATAAGATCTATACAGATATTTAGTTTGGAGACAGCATAACAAAATTACTAAAAAAAACATTGCACCTCAATATAGCAGGTGGACAAACCTGTTCCGATGATGACCTGTTGTTGTTTGCCTGGAGCAACACAGCAGTCAAAAGTGATGGTAGACTAACAAGGCCAGTCTCAGCCATTGCAGAAAGTAAGAGCATTACAGGCTGCTTAAGATTCGTCTCATTGCCTTTTCGAGGACTATGATACAATGCACATACATTATTCACCTTTCTTCCTTCAAGAAAACTGTCCACCGTGCTATTTTCATCTCCCTGGCTAGGACTTTCAGAATGCTTCTCTGTAGTAACGCCCAAATCAGACGGTTGCATTGCTGAGTTGTTCAGGCCAGCAGAGATCACTAATAAGTCTTTACTAGCTTCATCAACCAATTTTCTGTCCACTGGAATGCTAAAGTCATGTTGTCTACAGGATTTGCTATCTTCAGCCAGTTCACTGTATATGGTTGGCGATTTGGCATCACCAGATTGATCAAGTGTCATTGATTGGCACCCCACACTGTCCTGTGAACTAAGATATTCATATTCTTGCACTATATTTCCACCTAGTGTCCTGCATTTGCAGGACTCCCAATCAATAGTAGACAAATTTCTGGGTTTCGATGTTAAGACAGACAAAAGGTTGAGACCAAACAGTATAGATGATGGGAGTGGGGATCCTTCCACCTGTGGCCTATCATAAAGGGCAAACAGATCTCTCAGACGATGTATTATTTGATAAGCTACAATCAGTTCTATCAAACCTCCCTGCATTTGAAGTTGTTCATCATTGATGTGTACATGGCCAACGATCATGGTCACAGTCCATAAAAATCCATCTAACACTTCACCTGATGACTCTGTATTCTCAATTGATGTTTTATTAGACAGAAGATTTGAACTTCCAGAGTTGGATGCTGCCACCTTAATATAATTCTCCAGTGATGCTGATAGCATGGGAATAATTGGGGGTAAAAGATTTTGTACTAGAAAATAAGTTCGATTAGCTGGAAGTGAGAGCAACACTCTCAACAGGCGCAAAAGGTAGACAGTGACTTGACAAGCTCCAGGCTTTGAAGTATGTGATGCAGGTAATGCGGACGCAATGAAGTCAAGCAAACCAACTTGTCTTGATGCATGCAGCTCAAGATCCTTCCCTTCTAAATACTAAACCAAAATAAAGAGAAAACGGTATTAGTAAACATAGTTAGCACTATAGTACAAACAATACATGAGGAATGAGAAGTACCTTTGTTATGTCACTGACAATCAAACCAATACTGGCAGCACCTTCTTTTCTAGCTTGGCGAAGTCTCTGAAGGTCTTGAAGCCATCTACTTAACTTAGCTTTGGCAGCTCCAAGAGCAGCCCTGTGCGTTATTCCTGTACTTTCACCTATGGATGGTTCAATAAATTCATGCTTTAGAGCCATTAATCTCTGGCGAATCTTTTTAATCCTTCGTTTTGTCAGCACATTATTTGATGACTTAGCCATAGAATCTGCAGCGCTGGAATTGCCAGTTGTCTGTGAATCTTCTCCGCTGTTAGCAGAACTAGAACGGTTTTGGCCATCTTTACTTGGAAAGCGACGCTGAAAAGGTGAAGGCTGATCCCTAAGATCCATTGAGGCTCGCTCCCGTATTTGTTCTAGGTAATACTTGCGCCGCTGCTCACTTTCACGAAGCTTTTCAGCTAACTTTTGGGCTAAAAGTTCAGCTTCCTCTTGTTGCGCTTTTGCTCTTATCTCTTTTCGACGTTGTTGTTCTGCAGCCCTTGCTTCTCGTGCAGCACTAGATGCTTTGCGCTCCTCTTCTCTTCTGAAAATAGCTTCTTCTTTCTTGCGCTGTATTTCAGCAAGGCGCTGCATCTTCTCAGCTTCCAGGAACTTTCTTCGTTCCAAAACAGCTTCTTCCCTTGCAGTGTCCTCCTTTTGCTTTGTTTTGATCACCTGTAGCTTTTCAGCTCTCCGCATTTCAGAATCATGAAGTTTCTGCCTCAGCAAGAATTTCTTGTTTTCTTCATTCAGTGATGTAATAAAACGGACCTCATTGACCTTAGTACTCTCATCACCAGCTCTTTTTGCAACCTGAGCAAGATATGCTTCGTGACGAGATTCGCCACGTTGATGGCGTGCATTCATTACTTCTCGCAGTTTTGAGCTGCGCACAGCCTGCCACTCATTGACACGATGCAACTTTTCAGAGGTACGCTGTAGCCTCTGAACCCTCTCGCTCTCTAGTTGACTCCTGATTCGCAGCGCTCGGGCATGCTTTTCTTCTGCTTCTTTTTTCATATCCAAAGCACTTCTTTTTTTCTTTTCAGGAGACATCAACTTGTCATGTAGAACACGAGCACGGTCTGTAACTTTTCTTCCAACACCAGGAGAATGAGAAACACGAGAACTCCGTACAGGAGATTTCAGTATATCTTCCCAGTTTCTTTTCTCCTTCCAGGCATCCATGGACTTCCAAGGTGCTGTAATTTGTTTTTCCTTTTCAAGATGAACTGTACTCTTTTTAACAACATCGGTTGACTTGAGCCTGTCAAATTTGTTTTCTGGCAACTCCCTGTCCTTCTTAAAGGTGTGTTTCTCTATTTCAGAGATTGGTTCTAGCGACCCTCTTCTACTCCTTGCAGAATAGGAAGGCATACTTTGTGGATACGATTTACCAGACTTGAATGCATCCCTACTTAGCTTCTCGCCAGCAATATTTTTCTCACTAGTATCAGGAAGTTTCACCTGACTCTCAACTTTCAAACTTATATTCCTAACAGTTGCTGATGCTGTAGTCAGCTTTGACGAGCTACCCAAAACTTCTTCAGAAGAGCTGGATGTAAATCTCTCTGCTGTTATACCAGCCTGCTTGCATGCCAGTTCCAATTGGATTCTCTGGAAGGCCTCTAGAGATGAAGACAGTATTTCTTGCCTGTGTGGAGAACTTGTCATCCTTCTGACCTGCTTATAAGATGTACCAAACATGACTTTAGAGCACTGAAATACAGCTGGAAAAATTTATCACGGAAGGAAGGAAAGGAAAACATGCAGCTATTAATTTTGTAAGAGTTCTCAATCTAGCAACACATCACAGTGAAGATACCATTCAATATGCATGCCCTACATCAGCAGGCTTTTCCAGTATGTCAATGAATCATAATAGACGGAAGTGAAAATAAAACACAAGAAATCAGTATGCCTAGTGAGAAAACAGACCTCCCAAGACAAGGCATGAGGTCTCCTATGGTCAGCTTTCACAGCCATTGGCATGCCCTCCTTTGGTACACCAGGAGATTTTTTGGTATTATCAAAATGCTCTGCTCTCGATTTAAGTTCTTGAAAATCGGAAATAGCTTCTTCAAGGACAAGTATGGATTCATTAATCTGTTCCATGTCACATTCTAGTTCACAGAGGAGGTAAAGTTCATCACCAGCCCTATTCAGATTCTCAAAAAGAAAACACCATAGCCTCTGCCTGAATCTTTCTTTGCTCTCAGCAGTTTCAGATCCAAAATCCGCAGAAGCAGAAACTGGTGCTTGGTCATGAAGTAATGTTCTACCTTCCATGGAAGATGTAACTGGAACTTCATGATCATTATTGGAGCAGGATAGGGAAACAGAGTCAGCTGAGGCTGTTGAACCATTAACATTTGAAATACTCTTATCATCATTGGGTGTCTCTGTTCCCTGTACCATAATTGGAGATGTCTCATCAATTGTAGTTGTCGTACAAGTGTCCATCTCCACTTTGAGTTCACTTGCATCTTTTTGCACATTTTTTAGATGTGCAACATCTTCACTATGTCTGTGGTCTCTAGAAGAATTATTATCTCTGAATGAATCTGACGGTAATGATAGACCTGGAACTTCATCAAAGTCTCCAAACTTGACAGGAGTATTGGACAAAACACCTACTGACTCTGTTTTGGGAGAACATTTTACATGCTGAGAAAGATCTGCACATTTTGCAGGACTGTCTGAACCGGTGGTGGGTTCATGAGGCAGTGAAGGATCTACATGATCAGCCAGATCATTTTTGGGAGGTTCACTTATTTCTTCAGCCACCACCAGTTCTTCAGGTCTTTCAACTATATCCTCTGAGGCTGAAGCATTTAAGCCACTATTCAGGCCACTGACACTAGTGCCTAAATCATTGCATCCTTCACCAACATTTGTTGTTTCTCCACTACCAGATTCATCAACACCAACATTAGCATTTATGCTCGGAGGTGGGTGTTGCGGCTTGTCATGCCACCTTGAGCTGTCACTGTTACAGTTAGCACGTGACCGTGATGGTAAGTTTGGAATTTTATGGCTGGAACCACCTGAAGACCTCTGCAATGTGTATTTTGAGCTGGACCGATGCTTCTGTAAAATGGTTGTATAGTGAATTAACAACAACAATAAGAATGGGCCTAGCATAATAATGCAGAAACATACGAGAAAATAATGACCAGAGCAAAATAAGAGAAAATAAGACAGGCAAAGAACATTACCTTTTTCACTTCAAACCACCCTGATCCCAGGTCATCCACATCGCCATTGTCATTATCCATAACCAGTTAACCACCGAACGATTATTAGTGGTTCCTTAAAGCATTCTTGCTGTCCCAGACAACAATTTCGTGATAATACACTTGCTGCCAAGGAAATATTTGAGCTAAATTATTTTTAGCGTGACAAAAAGGGATTGCAAAATCACACATTTTTCAAGACAGTCGATTGGTGATTATGTCTAGTCCCTTAGCTAAGAACTACTAACTGACACAGACAAGAATCGCTAAACCCTAAAACCAAAATGCCCTATAAGTTTAATAAGGAACTACACAGAAGAGGGGTTCACTTGGATCATTGACAGATAAACACCCAAAATGCACTATAATTATTAAGCACGCGAGAAGAACCTAACTGAACAGGGACGGGTTAATTGATGGACTGGGTTAGTGGGGCACCACGAAGCACAAAGAACTACAAGCTACAACCAACACAACTGGCGGAGAGAGAGAAATGAGCATGGACTTGATCGAGAACAGCACCAACTCTTCAACGACCAAAAATAATCCGTCCGTCCGTCCAAGAGGGCGAGGATCACTCACCGACACGAGAAGGAACGCGTCTTCACCGAACCCCCGACAGAGAGAGGAGCAGCGGCGGCCGAGGATCTGACGGGGAAGGAGGTAGCGGCGGCGGCGGCGCTGCGCTTCGCTTGGCGGCGGCGAGGCGCTGGGCCTCTTGGGGTTAACGCCCTGTCGCTCAGCGCAATCGAACGACTCTCACCGACGCCTAGTTCGTAGCTCGCCAGGCCCAGTGAGGCCCAACAACGCCACAGCAGTCAGGAGCGCAGTGGAAAATTCCTCCCTGACCCCTGGGTCGGCCGCGCTCGCCGACGCTCTCCATGTCCGGCGATGCTGCCTTCGTCGTCACGGCCCCCGGCCGGTCTCTCTTCCCGTGCTCTGCTATGTGCTCATGGCCTCCGTCCGTACCTCTCCCTGTGTGCTCTGGCCTCTGGGGCCGGGAGTAGTGGGATTATTTATATATTTACCATCGTTATTATAACGTGAGTAGTATAAAAAATACCATTTCAGTGACTCGTCACAGTGTAATAATAGTAAATATGTAAATATCCCGGAGCAGTGGGAGAGGAGCGGGGCTTCCCCAAATCCCAAGGAAGACCTTGATGTGCATTTGGCTTCTAATTGCTGCAATTAATATAATAATTGCGTGTTAGAGCGTCCTGCACTGCATCGCCTTTAGTTTGTTCCAAATCGTTACCTGATCGGTTGATACATTTAAAGAAATCAATAGTTGGCGATGAATATAAATAATTTATATTATCAGATTCACCGCGACAATTTTTTTCGTAATGTACAATTAATTTTTATTTAAAATGCTGTGTTTTCTATGAAATTGCTAATTAAAGTGTTACTTTTGTAGATTGCGTCGGCATCCTAAACGTAAATGCGACCTTTACAAAAGAAAAATCACTGCCGCATGGACTTAGGAGATGCTAATTCGCAGCCGCACTTTGAATATATTTAGGGAGATTTTTCATTCAAAGGAAAAAATAGACACCGAAAATGGAGCCACACTCAAATTTCAGCCCAAGATGACTCCAACCTGAAGTCCTGAACCCATCAGCAGCAAGATGTACAATTTCTTATAACATTTTAATGTAGCAAACAGACCAAACTTCGTATTTCCTTGGAGAACAAACTTGATTTAATCTGTGGCAGATCCTTGCAGGTAAATTTCATGACAGCCGTGAAATCTTAAGGTAACATTTTCACTGCCAGGGGAGCTTAACTCCCATTGAAAGCTTACAATGTGAAATTTAGCTAAGGCAACAGATGCATATGCATTTACAGGCAACAATGGTGAATACAAAGAATTATCTACAACAGTTAGTCAATTGCACACTCAAATGTACATGCTATTGGGCGATCTACCTTCCTACCCGCCGTCACCATCAGAAGCTTCACCAGGACACCACTCTATTAGAGCTCGGTTCTGTGACTTCTCATCAATGTGGATGGAACTGGGAGATCTGGCGCCGCCTGACGATCCTTCGATGGAGCAATTAGACAACTCTATCAACATTGCAGAGAACCCGCAAGAGCAAGATTTGCAAACTGTGCCCAGGTTCGTCATGGAGTTAAATCTCCACAGTGAAAAGGGGGTGCATTAGTACTATGATGAAGTGACCAACCTCAAAGTACAGAATACTCTAAAGAGTACTATGTCATGTTCTCCCTCCGTCCAGAAAAGAAAAGAATGCAACTACGGGTTGCGTGCCAGCAAAAGTAGTTTACGTTTGACCAAATTTTCAATGAATAATATCAACATTTACGGCTCCAAAATAATTTATTATGAAAATATATTTCATAATTAATCTAATGATATTTATTTGATATCATAAATATTTATACTTTTTTATCTATAGTTGATCAAACTTAAGATAGTAAACCATGATACTGTGCTAGAATTGCATTCTTTCGTGGACGGAGGGAATATATGTATCACGTCCATCTACATGCTCATACCTCTAAAGCAGCCTTCAACTTCTTAATCTCCATAGCTTGTGTGTGAGCTAGTTCATGTGATTCCTGCAATCACCTAAGTGCCCCACTCAATTTTGTCTTCTCTTTGGAGACCTGTTTCAAACATCAATAACAGAACAGAAATGTAAGACACCAGACAAAGAAGTCACTAATATAACAAGACCAAGGCAACACGTCCATTTCCTTACAAGTTATGTCAGTAACTTCAAGTTTGAGATGGTAGAACAAAAATTTCAGAAACATCTGCAGCTATAATTCCAGGTGCAATCACACGAGGTGAAAATTTTCTATATCACTACCTGAGTCTCCAGCTCCTGAATATGTTGAATAGCTGCCTGCTCAATGCAAGATCGACGCTTGTATTCTTCCTCAAGCATGCCTGTTATCTGGTACCTTAGTTCAGCCATTTCTTGGGTGAGATCTTCCGCATCCTCTTTTGCCTTTAACTTTTGTTCTCGAAGCTCTTCCTAATAAACAAACAAAATACTTACATTACACAATCAAAGGGAAAGTTGTATTCAAGTATGAACCAGAAAAAATAGATAGCTACTTCAGTTTATCCGAGTATTAATTATGGCATGCACTATAGCGAAATATATTTGGCTTGCCACTGACACCCTACCCCAGACCCCGCACAGAGCGGGAGCTTTCTGCACTGGGTACGCCCTTTTTTGCTTTTGGAAGATGTTTGGGAACAAGGATGGCACTTGACCAAAATTAGAGCTTATACCAATTTCTTATTACATGTGGTAAACAACCAATTACCTTGAGCTGCTCAATTAGAAGTTCAGATTCTTCATTTCGTTTTGCCATCTTTTCAAGAATTACATCACCATTTTCACATTCTGCATGAACACCGTTCTCCAATGTTTTGTCAACTTGCAGCCCAGATCTAGAAGGGGATTGTTTAGGAGCTCTTACAGGCAACAGCTCTTTCAGTTGCTTATTCTCCAGTACAAGTTGATCAATAGTTCTCTGTGCCTCGTGTAGCTGGAGCTCATGTTCTCCCAGTAATTTGTCAATTTGAGCTCTGCTCAGCAGCATGTTGGGTAAAGCTTTCGGCGTCAAGTAGCCTCTGCTCAAGATTAGTCAAATCAAGTTTCAAGCTCTCGATTTCGCATTGTGAATCTAAAGCTGTACTTTCAAGCTTCTCTATCTGTGCGGCTGCCTTCTGCAACTCCTCTTCTTTACATCTGACTTCTTCCATCAGAAGCCAGCACTGAGAATCACATCGTATAAGCTCATTGCCCATCACTCTCACTCTTTCTGGGAACTTTTCAAGTTCAGTCAGCTTCAGTTCAAGACTGTGAATACGCTCCCCCATGATGTTTGCTTCAACATTCCGTATATTTAACTGATCCTGCAAATAGTCTGCAATTGCAGTCAGTAAAGACTGCCAAAGTAACTAGATATAGAGTAGCCAGACCAATGAGAAACAGAACAATTACTAGTGCATGATAGAATTGTAATTCCTCTATCTTGGGCTAACCCTGGAAGGGTAGCTATATGGGAGTCATACATGGGCCATATATGGGCCTTAATACACACATACTCCAACACCCCCCCGCAGTTTGAACTACCGTCACAGCGGAGTTGCAGACTGGACATGAAAAGAAGAACACACACGAGCCCCCCCACAGACGCAACTAGCCACCGGTGATGTTGAGGCTGGAGCGAAACTCGGAGAATGTGGAGGACGGGAGGCCCTTGGTGAAGATGTCGGCAAACTGGGAGGCGGTCGGGACGTGGAGGACCCGAACATCGCTGATGGCGACCCGATCGCGGACAAAGTGAAGGTCGATCTCCACATGCTTGGTCCGCTGGTGCTGAACAGGGTTGGTGGAGAGGTACACCGCACTGACGTTGTCGCAGTAAACAAGCGTGCTCCGGGAGAGGGGACTGTGGAGCTCGGCAAGAAGTTGGCGGAGCCAGGAGGCCTCCGCCACGCCGTTAGCGACAGCGCGGTACTCCGCCTCGGCACTGGAACGGGAGACCACCGGCTGGCGCTTGGACGACCAGGACACCAGGTTGCCGCCCAGAAAAACAGCATAGCCGGAAGTGGAGCGTCGAGTGTCTGGACACCCGGCCCAGTCGGCGTCAGTGTAGACGACGAGATCGGTGGAGTGAGACTGGTGGAGTAGCAGGCCGTAGTCGACAGTGCCTCGGAGGTAGCGGAGGAGGCGCTTGAGAGCAGTGAGGTGGGGCTCTCGGGGATCATGCATGTGGAGGCATATCTGCTGAACTGCATAGGTGATGTCTGGCCTGGTGAAGGTGAGGTACTGAAGTGCTCCGGCAAGGCTCCGGTACGCAGTGGGGTCTGGTACTGGGTTGCCCGCTGCCTCTGACAGCTTGGCCTGAGTGTCAACTGGAGTGGAGCAGGGCTTACAGTCAGTCATCCCAGCTCGCTCCAGGATATCAAGAGTGTACTGTCGCTGGTGAAGAAGGAGACCGGTGGGACGAGGCTGAACTGTGACGCCGAGGAAGTGATGGAGCACACCAAGATCCTTCATAGCGAACTCCTGTTGAAGAGAGGTGATGATACGCCGGAGGAGTGACGGATTGGAGGCTGTGAGCACAATGTCATCAACATAGAGCAGCAGATAGGCAGTCTCAGCGCCGTGGTGATAGATAAACAGAGAAGTATCTGACTTTGCCTCCACGAATCCCAATGTCAGCAGGTAAGCAGCAAACCGAGAGTACCAAGCCCGAGGGGCCTGCTTGAGGCCGTAGAGGGACTTGTTGAGCCGGCAGACCATATCAGGACGAGAAGAGTCAACGAAGCCCGCAGGCTGGCTGCAGTAGACTGTCTCAGTCAGAGTACCGTGCAGAAAGGCATTCTTGACGTCGAGCTGGTGCACGTGCCAGGAGCGAGAGAGAGCCAGTGAGAGAACCGTGCGGACGGTAGCCGGCTTCACCACTGGACTGAACGTCTCATCGTAGTCGACGCCAGGGCGTTGAGTGAAACACCGGAGAACCCAGCGAGCCTTGTACCGATCAAGGGAACCATCAGCCCGCCGCTTGTGTGTCCAGATCCACTTGCCGGTAACAACGTTGGAGCCAGGCGGACGGGGCACCAGATCCCATGTCTGGTTGGCGAGGAGTGCCGCATACTCCTCCTCCATCGCGCGACGCCAGTGCGGATCTGACAAGGCGGCGCGAACGGAAGAGGGTACAGGAGAGACCTGCGGCTCGCCTGGCATCGCTGCGAGAGCCAGGGGCCGCAGGGTACCAGCCGCGTGCCGCGTCACCATAGGGTGAACATGACGCGGGTGTCGGTGCAGGAGAGGCGGGTGGTACACCGACTGCGCGACACGGGCAACCGGGGGCGGAGGTGGCGGCGTAGGTGTCGACGGCGGAGAAGAGGCCACCGGTGGTGACCGAGGCGGCGACGGTGGTGGCGGGGCCGGCTCCGGATGCAGCGGAGCCGGACGCACTCGGCGGTGGTAGACACGCACCGGCTGTGCGAAACGCGCAGTAGGTGCTGAAGCCGAGGTCTCCGGACCCGCGCAGGGCGTAGGGCCAGGAGCAGCACCGGAGTCCAGCGCCGCCGGACCCGCGCTGGGCGCAGGGTCAGGGGCCGCACCAGAGGGCGTCGAGCCGGAGCACGGAGCCGGCGAAGGGCACGGTGGAGTAGTACCTGCAGGACACAACGGCAATGGTGGCTGGTCCACCGTGTCAGTGGGAAATAGGGAGAAGAGGTCAAGGTCGGTGGTGGAGGGGGGTGGGGAGGTGGTGGAGAAAGGGAAGACGGACTCGTCAAACACCACGTGGCGAGAGATGAGGATCCGACGAGAGGTGAGGTCAAAGCAACGGTACCCCTTGTGATCCGGGGAGTACCCGAGGAAGACACACTGAGTCGAACGGGGAGCCAGCTTGTGGGGAGCAGTGGCAGTGGTGTTAGGGTAACACGCACACCCGAAGACACGAAGGTGATCGTAACGAGGGGGGTACCGAAGAGAGCGTGGTGTGGAGTGGGAGCCGGACAGGCAACGGAAGGTAGGCGGTTAAGGAGGTAGGTGGAGGTGTGCAAACTCTCAGCCCAGAAGTGAGCAGGAAGCGAAGCCTGGAACAGAAGGGTGCGCATGGTGTCGTTCGTGGTGCGAATCATGCGCTCAGCCTTACCGTTCTGGGAGGAGGTGTAGGGACATGACATGCGTAACTGCACACCGTGAGAGAGGAAGAAAGCACGAGAGTTGGAGTTATCGAACTCACGCCCATTGTCACACTGAACGGCCCTGATGGTGAGGCCGAACTGAGTAGACACCCAGGCGAAAAAGTGGAGAAGCGTGGGGAATGCATCAGACTTAGCACGCAAGGGAAAAGTCCAAGAATAATGAGAGAAATCATCAAGCACGACAAGATAGTATTTATAGCCAGAAATGCTCATAACAGGTGACGTCCATAGGTCGCAATGTACAAGATCAAAAATATGGGTCGCATGGGAAGAGGAGGTAGGGAAAGGAAGACGAACATGACGGCCCAGTTGGCATGCCTGACACAAGTGCTCATCGTGAGCCCGAGTACATGGTATGTCGGAACTACGACTAAGCTGGGTCAAAGCATTACGGCCAGGATGCCCAAGACGCCGGTGCCATGTAGTGGATGAAGTGGTGGCGGCAAAAGCAGCTGACGAAGCGGAGGGCGAAGCGGAGGAAGCAGACGCAGGAAACCGAAGGGTGTAAAGGGGCCCCGTGCTGTCACATCGGAGAAGAGGACGCCGGGAAGCCAAATCCTTCACAGTAAGACCAGATGAGTCAAATTCAACAGAACATGAATTGTCAGCTGTAAAACGACGAATAGAAAGGAGGTTGTGAACCATAGAGGGAGCAGCAAGGACATCCGAAAGACGAAAAGAGCCATGAGTGTGAGCGGCACCCACGGAAGTGACAGGAAGACACGAACCATTGGCGACCATGATGGACTAAGGGTGGGAGGAAGGAGGATGAACAGAAGAGAGTATACCAGGGTTGGGGGTGGCGTGGAAGGTAGCACCCGAGTCGGCGATCCAGTCTGGGCCGACTGGAGGAGTCAGGGTCATGGTGCCGAAAGAGCGGGCCAAAGCCGTCGGGTCCCAACCGACAGGCCCTGGCGTGGTCCAGGTAGGTGGAGCCCACGGCGACGAGAACGGGGCGACTGGGACGGCGCCGGTGAGCATGGCCGCCGGTGGACCAGGCTCACCCCCGGGAGCCCAGAAGGGCCACATGGAGATGCGCCCTGACCAAGGGTTGTTGAAGGAGGGCCAGGGTGTACCCCGTGGAGCCGTCGGAGTACTCCCACGGCCAGGGCCCGCACCACGCCCCCCCCCCCACCCCCGCTCGGCCCGGGAGGAGGAGGACCAAGAAGGGACGACGCTGGTGGAGCGGAAGGACGTGGCGGAGGAGTGGCGGCAAGAGCAGTCGAGGGAGACGAGGACCCCGGCGCGGGTAGTGACCCAGGCGTGATGCCCTGAGTGAGCTCCTCCATGACAAGGTCGTCACGGACCTGGAGGAAGGTGGGAAAGGGCCGCTGTCGGGTGATCCAGGTGCGGAGGTGGCTGTACCGCTCGTT
This sequence comes from Miscanthus floridulus, assembly GCF_019320115.1. Classification (NCBI taxonomy): domain Eukaryota; kingdom Viridiplantae; phylum Streptophyta; class Magnoliopsida; order Poales; family Poaceae; genus Miscanthus; species Miscanthus floridulus. The sequence goes on from NC_089582.1 coordinate 137,546,292, forward strand.
GAGGCCGCGAAGGACGTTGAGGACCAAGATCCGGTCCTCCACGGCCCAGCCAAGGTCACCGAGGGAGTCTGCCATGGTCTTCATCTTCCGGCAGTACTCGCCAACGGAGAGGTCGCCCTGGACGAAGGTGCGGAAGCTTGCGTCGAGACGCAGGGCCCGGGCTTCGGCGTTGCCCAGGAACTGGCCCTCGAGCGCCAGCCAGGCCCGGCGGGCGGTGCTCTCAGGGGTGCTGCGGACGAGGTCGTGAAGGTCGAGGGAGATGGTCCCCAGGATCCACGAGAGGACGATGCTGTCGAGACGCAGCCATGAAGGGGTTCGAGCCGCAGGCGGGGCGTCGGTGAGGACGTGGTCGTCGAGGGCGTAGCGGCGGAGGATGAGAAGGACCAGGTCCCGCCAGCGGGCGTAGGAGGGCGACTCAGGGTCGAGGACGACAGGAACCAGGCTCCGGATGTTCTGGACACCACCGGCTTGGTAGTGCAGCTACGCGACGAGGGGATCAGCCGAGTTGGGCCAGAGAGCCACTGTAGGGGACGGACGTGAAGCAGACGAGGTGGCAGTGGTGTCGTGGTACAACGGATGGACGAGGAGTTGCTCCGCCTCGGCGATCTGACGGGCCAGAACATCGGCCGCATCGCGCTCCCGCTCCCAGGCTTGGGCCGCCATCCGCAGCCGCGCCGGGGAGGGCCACGGCGGCGAGAAGAGAAGCGGCGGCGGCAGCTGGGTCTCCGGGGCGCGCGCGGCTCGCGATTTGCGCCCAGGTGGAAGGAAGAGGGGGGAAGCAGTGGAAGTAGGAGGGAGGGAGAGGAGGTGGTGGGCCACCGGCCATGGCGGCAGCGGCTGCCGGCGGCGGCTGCCTGCCTGGCGGCTGGGAGAGGGAGGAAAGGGAAAACCTAAGCTTTGATACCATGATAGAATTGTAATTCCTCTATCTTGGGCTAACCCTGGAAGGGTAGCTATATGGGAGTCATACATGGGCCATATATGGGCCTTAATACACACATACTCCAACAGTGCATACCAATTTCCTGATAGCAGTTCATCAATTCTGTTTCTAATTTCTCAATATAATGCCTGTCCTTCTGGCAGGCCGAAGAGGCTGCATTTTTGTCGAGCTGTACTTTCTGCATTAACAATATTATGAACTCAACCAAACAGTTGAACAAATTAATGATACAATTTTAACTTTTTCTTACATTATTCAAATGTGAAATACCTTAAAATATTACATACAGGAACTATAAGATCATGGGTACCTCTTTATTCTTTTCTTTTCTATGAAGAACCTTAGCACCATTAGCAGGATAATGGCCGTTGGAGCTACTAGACATCTGCAGCAGCAAAAAACCGCAAGCCCCTGAGAAGTATACACAAAAATGGCATGGCTAAGCTAAAATGACATCTAGACCATTAGCAGGCTAGTGGCCGTTGAAGCTACTAGACATCTGCAGCAGCAAAAAACCACAAGCCACTGAGAATTATACACAAATATGATGCTAAGCTAAAATGGCATCTAGTATATGTAAGTTATAACACATGATAAACATATCTGTCACTAGAGCACCACTGCCATTGTAAACTGAAGAAAAGGAATTGGAGATTTACTAGAACATAGGAAAACCCTGACCTTAAATAGATTCAGATACAATAATGGACACACTACACTACTCTATAACCCTTTGTCAGATTCAAAGATGTGCCGAGGCAAATCTTTGTGATCAGGAGAGAAATTGGCCAGAACAAATCAAAACAAGCATCACAAATTGCAGATTTTGGAGCAGCATATCATGAGGAGAACAAGCTAGAGAAGACGATAATCATCAAGCAACCTTTCATGGTTCACTGAAATCGTACCTACAGCAACTGGTAAGCATCCAGTTGAAAATAAACGGGCCAGCTTAAGCCTCTCCAGCTTAATATGTACTACTAAGAGCATCTCCACCAGCTTAATATGTACTAAGCTCGATATCTCATTCATAAAGGAAAGGATTTGAGGAACAGCAGGTGGAAGAAAGATATATCCCAAACTTGAGAACACCCGGTCACTGTTCGCCTAAACGGTCGTTTAGCCCGTTTACACACCGTGTAAACGCTACACAGTGGTGTGCCGTTTCCGTTTAATCACCCGTTTACCCCGTTTAATTGGCCGTTTAGCCCGTTTAATGGGACATTTTGCCCGAATAATGGCTAAACGGTAGGTGACCGACTGTTTACCGTTTAGCGTTTATGAAAACATTGCACCCGGTTGCTCCAATCCTAAACTAGTAAAGGTCTACCCGACAAATACCCTCCTATATAATAGTTTCTAACTGATTCCCTACCAAGCGCAGTCATCTCACAAGATCCCCGCAAAAGGTCGACCAAAATCCACAAGAGAAGTTTGGGGAAGGCCGCGGGTTCCGGGAGCTGACCTGCTACGGTGCACGAGCGCGGCCTGCAGTGACGGCTCAGGCCGTATCCGTCTCCGGCGATCGCCGGAGAGAGGCGGCTCCGAGGACGGGCACTGGCGGCGGCGCAGCACCAAGGACAGGCACTGGCGTCGGCGCGGGACACGATGTAGCATCCAGCAGCAGGACGACTCGAGGACGAAGCCCCAGCCGTGATTTCGCAGCGCTTAAACTCGATTCGGAGCCCTAATCGCTGTTAGCACGGGGCCACGGGCGACCACGGGGGATAAGGTAAGAGAAAGAGAGCGACGGAGCCTCGGAGGGAGGAACATGGACCTTGCTTGCTGATAGAAATGTGAGGAAGGAGGAGGGTGGACATAGAAAAATGACAGTTTTTTCACCATACTGCCGGTAAGGCCAACGAAAAACTGCAGCGCCATACATTCCCCAATGTGCCATCAACTGAATCAACTCGGCTGAACCCAGGTTCCCCCACCCCCACCTCAATTACTTCATTCGGTTATGGCTCCGCGTAACCAACCTTGAAGCCGCGGTCGCTCGGAGGAATTTTAGATGAATCTAGAGGAATTTGTGAGAGAAAAACATTGTTCCAGATGAAAAAAGAAGGATTAAACCGGGTCTAAGGGCACGCCAACGGAGCCGAAGCGGCAAGTGTACCAGCTCCTGTGCCTGTGGTCACAGGGGGCTGTGAGAAATTCACTCGACATTATCCCAAGTTGATACACAGAGCAAGTCATATCAGTATATACGTGGAAAACAACTAAACAAGAACCATGCCAAGAAATATACAAGCAAGTACATGGTATCTGCAGCATTTTTTTGGGGAACAATGGTATCTGCAGCATTGCACAAGGCTTATAGCACCATTGCACTACTGACAGCAAGCAAACCATTTGGGCATTTGGCACAGACCTCTGATACGGGCATCTGAATTTGTAGCAAATAAATAGAAACTGAAAACATGGAAAGTGACATGAAAAAAGCATTTTCTTTTAGTTCAGTGATAATTTACCAGCACCGATAACATAAGAATCGTCATATTAACTACCGGAAGAACATAACATAAGAATCGTCATATTAACTACTAGAAGAACATGGTGCCTTTCATATTGGAGGAACAAAACTTTGGTGAGACGATCGCGATTCCATCGAGCGGCACCGGCAGGCTATGGCTGTTCCAGGACCAGTCCATGGACGGACCACCCCATGGCTTTTCCACCTCGGTGCCGGGCGCCAAGACAGGACCTGCAAGGAGGGAGACTCTGCATCAGTTGTCACCGCGTACAGCTTGTCACCGGCAGCCATGGCTGACCCCAAGCTATACACATCGTCTGGAACGCGTGGGCCGAGGGTGAGGCTAGCGTTCTCCGTGTTGTAGACGAGGGTCGGGGAAGCATGGCTGCCACGGCGCCAACGATTGGTGTCGACAAAGATGGTGGTGCCCAGGGAGGTGAAGGCCATTAAACCAGGCACCGGTGCCGCTAACCGGAGGGAAGGTTCAGACAGATGCCCTGAAGGATCCATGCCGTCGGCGTCGAGCTTGTGGATGCTGTACCCGTCCTTCCAATCGTCCAGAATGAAATACAGGTGCTTACGTCTCGTTGCGTCCAGAATGAAATACAGGTGCTTACGCCTCGTCGTGGCGTAATCCTCGTTCCGCCGCCGCCGCTTGGACGACGAGGACAAGGGCGATAGCCCCCTCTCCGATCTGCCCATTGCGGCTCCCGGCAGAGAGTTTCTAGCAAGGAAAAGAAGGGTCTTCGATCCCCTATCAACGCAACCCAGATTATGTTCGATATATAGAGCAAACTGTGCAGCAGAGTCGAAACAAGAAATAATTTCGATTCGTCGGTTCGGCTTGATTCTTGAGAAAAGGAAGAGAACGAGCTCTTGGGTCTAGAGCAGCAATAACGCAATGCATGCTCCAAAAACATCAGTTGGCCAAATAACTCAGATCAAACTGAGGTAGCAAGATAACATTTTCCATGGTTCAAATTTTCAAGAAGAATCAAAGCCACCACATGTCTCGACTCTCGAAAAAAGTGTTTCTAAGAGTTCTAAGGAAATAAGGCAGCTGACTCGGAAGTTCATCTTAACATCAACTCATACTAAACATAAACAGTGAGACTAATCACTCAGCTGCAGCAACCTCCTGTCCTCCCATGGCCTCGTCGCCTTCAGCAGGCCTGTCCATCTTGACACCAACATCCTCCTTGGCATAGTCACCATGGACCTGGACATCACAGAGGGCATTAGCTCAAAAAGCCAGACTAAACTACATGAACAGACAAACTTTGCTTCAAGTAGTTACCTCCATGAGCTTTCCAATGTCGAACTTTGGTGCTTTCAGGATCTTCACCTTGCGGATGAAGACATTTTGCAAGGGGAATATGCTAGAGGTGGCTTTCTCGATTTCCTTTCCAATGACCTCAGGGATGAACTTGGACACAAGCTCTTTCAAATCACAAGTTGAAGCTTGGTTGCTCATGATTTCAGTCATCTTCCGACGAATCTGCAAAAACAGAAATGGTGTTCACATGACAAGACAAACAAGCTAAGAGAGATTCAAGCCTCTTAAAACATGAGATATCTCCAGAACTGTCACCTGTCTGATTTGGCTTGCTTGAGCATAGCAAGTGCGCTTCACTTGATTGGGCCGTCTCTTGGTGAACCCAATGCAGAACAGCCGCAGCATGTAGTTATCAGTGGTCTTGACATCAACATGAGCCTCGATAAGTGTCTGCCACTTCTTGACCAGTGAACGGAGCTTGTCCGTGGTGAAGCTCATACCCTAACAAGATGACAAGATGGTTAGAGATATAATATAGAACATAGGTCTCGTAACAGTGTGAAGCAAACTAGAGATCATTACCCAGAAGTTTGTGAGAACATTTCTCCCTTGTACATCCTCTGCACGAAGTCTGATCTTCCTGTACGCCTGGTCTTCATCACTCTGAAGATCAGCCAAGGAGACCTCAAATACTCTGTGCTTTAAACCCTCAGAGGCAATCTGAAAACAAACAGAAGAAATTGAGATAGAGGCAGTCATGGAATCACAAAAAAGGATAAAATAGATACTTTGAATTGATTAATTGAAGATTACGATAAAGCTACAAAGGAACCAACAGGGTCATCGAAGATTACTGATCCTCAACTCAAGTCTAGTAACAATCCAATAACTCAGTCCAACAAATGTTCTATATCTTAGAAAGTCAACATAAAACATTTTTAAAGCTATCTAACCAAATAAGGGCATTGATTCTTTACCACAAATAGCAATACATAGAGAAAACGGACCAAAGAGTAAATAATCTTAGGGCTTCCAACTTATTATATGAACAAATAACAAATCTGACAGCCTACAGAGGTCTAATCTTACAGAGCAAATACTACACAGCAAAGGCCTGAGTGAAATAGTACTACTGTAAATCAGGTACAATGTCTAAATAAAAAGTATTGATAGAAATGCCATATACACTTGGTTGTTGGTATGATTTCACAGCAGTGAAGTCAAGATACATGGATCAATGCATCCATTCTGGCATACAAATTTATAGAGCACTGCACAAGATCAAGAATAAGTCTGACCTGACTGAATAAGTGCCCTAACAAATGGATATGGCAAAGTTCAGCAATGCATCTCAGCTACTAATCAATCACTACTTCACCACAATACACGAAGGCAACGGTATGATACCCAAACAGCGAGAAGGTGAAGAGCGGACATACCTTGGTGCCCTGTGTCCTGGAGACCAGGGTCTTGCCGATGTTGCGCACGCTGAAGACCGACGGAGCCTTGATATCATACCAATCCTTTTTGCTGAAAGGATCCACACTGCAAGGAAAGAGACACAGACACAAGAAAACGGGTCAGCGCCGGCCAGAGGAGGGCAAACAACAGCTGGTAACGAATGCCATGCATCATTCAGTTCATAGTACAGCCAAAAAGGATTTTGAAGTGGCCAGAAACATCAGAAATTGGCTAGAATTCGACACCAGATGCAGTGAAATTCGAGGGACAATTTCAGATTAGAATGTGTGTAACGATGGATAAAATTCAGCAGTTCTGAAGTATTCTTCAGGTAATCAACAATCAAAAGTTGCCGCACCCAAGCCGACACAACTAAGAAAAAATAACTATTAAATAGTTCCGCGGTTTAGCATGGAACAAATGGGCACATCAATATCACAGGCCTAGTGTCCTCGCTCAAAGAAATGATGTGACGTGATAATATTACAGGGTGATGAATGGTCATCTGCGCACCAAAAGGTCCACAAGAGCAAAATCTGACCATCTCTGAATGTTATATTCCCGGTTTCCGATCCGCAGACTGAAGAGCATAAGGGGGGCAGATACTCACGTCTTCTTCTTGCCTCCCTTCTTGCCCTTGGAGATACGCTTATTCTTCCCAACCGCCATTGCTGCTGCGAGAGCTCGTCGCTGCGTCCGTGCGGCGGCGAGGGGGGCGGCGCGGCGTCCGTGACGAGAGGAGGCGCGGCTGGTTGCGGGACGGCGCTAGGGAATGGGGCGGATCCAGAAGACGACGAGCACCAGAGCCGGATTTGGAACGGAGATGAGGGGATGCAGGAAGAGAACGACGGCGGGGTGCGCTAGGGTTTGGAGGGGCACTGGCTGCCCTCCACTTTTATACGGGGGGAGGTGGGGGGGGGGGGGGGGGGGGGGCAGGACAACGGGCCGATTTGCAGGCCCCCAACGGTCGAGGAGCGAGACCCGCCTGGCCTGCTAAAGGCATTGTATGAGGCGGGCCTTTGCGGGCCAAGGGCGTTATCAGGCCGTGCTTGTGCCGGCCCAGCGTGCCGGGGGTGCGGCCCAAGCACGGCACTACTATGCAGGCCGGGCCGGCACTGGCACGAGTGAGTTCGGGCCGGGCCGGGCTTGGGCCAGGTCTTAACAAATTTTTTCCTTCCCATGAATGAATTAAATCTAATTTGTGTCAGAAGATTAGCTTTCTCTTGTGTTCCTACAAATTATTAGTACTCTTTTTCAGTCATTATGCAGGATGATAACCTGCCGCTTTTTTCGGTGATATGGATTGCAAAGATATAAATTATTTATTTAGTTCATCTTTTTTCAGTTATGTTGATGATATCCTTCAGCCCCACATCCTCAGGACCCCTTCGCGCCCAACGCACCCACACCCACTGTCCTCATCCTGACGCGCAGGAGACTGTGAGGCCTGGCGTGCTCCTTGCCCTCGACACACTCAGGAGGTTTGTGCTCGACTCCCTCGCGGTGCTCAAGTGACCTGCGCTTGCAATCATTCTGGCCGGAGTACTGCCGCCGCAGCGTTGGCCGGGTAGGCGCTGGCCACGTCAGGCTCCTCGCCTCCGTCGCACGAGTACATTGCGCTATGCTCACAATTTCCACTGGGATGTGAGTCAGCCCTCTTCATTCCTCCGTCACCCCTGGTCTACTTTATTTGCTTCTAGATCTAGTTTTGTGACCATATGTGTTCATCACGTCTGCCATCTAAGTGTCAATTAGAGATTGCAGATTGTTAATTGTTTGGTGTAATGATAGATAAATTAATCTCGGGATTTTCAGTGTACTGCTACTGATTGTCACATTGATAATTGTGCATAATAATTTCTGTGGGGGTTATTAGTTCAACGGGGGAATAGATTCTTGTAGTAAGGGCCTGTTTGGTTCACTTTCAAAATTTACTAAGGATTTGGTAAGTCATGATTTTGGCTAGTATTTGATTGCCTACTAAAATTTGTCAACTTCTCACATTTAGCTTGCCAAATCTTTGATAACTTTCTTTGCCCAACTTTTGGCTACTAAAACTTTGGCATGGTAAATTTTAGTCATGAACCAAGCAAGCCCTAAGTACCCATGACTTAGCCTAACAAGAATTTATGGAAATTATATAACATTATTTTATGTTATCATGTCCACTTTTAATCTATTAATATTTAATAATCATGCCATTATTTATTTTCAAAAAGTTTCAGTTACCTTGACTGTAAGGAGGAGCATTGGTAGATGGTGGTCCTGCGATGTGGATGACACGAACAAGCCGAAGGTCTCCCATCTGGTGCCACCACACAATCAGCTTCCATGACATGGGGATGAGGTCTCAAGGAACACGTCTACAGGTCTACTACCATCCAGTTTCGAGGAATTATTGAGGTTTTACTCATACCATCAGTCTTATGAAATTGTGCTGTTAGAGGTAGTAGTTCTTCATTGAGTTGAGCTGTGGCAGCGTGCTGACCAGAGGCAATAGGTTTTGCTATCGCTGCAGCAGCGCAGCCATCACTTGTGCTGTCACTGTAGTTATTGTGCTGTTGGTCCATAATTTGGTGCTTATATAATGACAAGTGGACTTCTGCTGTAGACTAATTTTGATTATCTAGCTTATTTAAAGGATTGAACTTCTGAACCTCCCATGAACTGTACCTCTGTATTTTGGAGTCGTTTTTAGTCTTTTCAGCTTATGGTTATTTATTATTAAAGTAGCAGATCTCTTGTTTTGCTTTGCATTGTCAGCAGCAAAAAACCGCCACCATGATTCCGGACATCAAATTCTATTATTTATCCGTAGCAACGCATAGGTATATTTACTAGTCTTAAATAAAATCAACATAAATCGGACTTGGCAAATCTAAAAATTAATATCAATAAGACGAAAATGTGCGTCAACATTATGGGCTCCCAACGACTATGGAGTGGACCGTCTGGCCGTCTACCTATCTATGAATGGGCTTCAACAGGCGTAGGCGCCGCTGGGCTAAACTTAAGGGTGTTTGGATCCCACCACTAAAGCTTATAATTATTAGGATTAAGTTCACTTTTGGCCCCTCAACTATTGTGTCGGTCTAATTTTAACCCTCAACTACAAAACCGTCTAGTACCGGTACCTAACTGTCAAAACCGTTCACTTTTAGCACCTGTCGCGGGTAAGGCTGTTTTGTCCAACGTGGAGCGGTTTTGACACGCAACCTCCATCTCAGTGACATGTGGGGCCCATGCGTCATCGACTTAACCCCTCCCTCTCCATCCTCACGCCACCGAACGACTAGACCGAACGACGTAATGGTGGACAAATACGAGTAGGAAGGAGAGGGGGTATACACTGCCTTTGCCTGCCTGCTCCACTTCACTCCAGACCTCTGAGCGCGCGTCGTACTTGTACCATTCGTTCACTCGCGCGCGCGCAGCGCAGCCACCGGTGCCGGCGGCAGGCACGCACGCACGCGATGGGGTGCAAGGGGTCCAAGCTTGACGACCAGGAGGTTGTCGCGCTCTGCCACGCCCGTGCCGAGCTACTCGCCGCGGCCATCCGCCACCGCTACGCGCACGCGGACTCCATCGAGTCGGTCGCGCAAGGGCGGTGGTGGCGCGCCTACGAACTGGCTGTCGCGCTCCTTCGACCCGTCGGCGGCGGCGGCGTTGCCTGCCCACGGTCATTCCTCGCGCCTCTAGTTCAGCTCGTCGCCGGGATCCGAGCCGGCATCGCCGGCCAACTCGCCTCCGCGTCGCGTCCCCGAGCAGCTGCAGCACCCGCATTACGCCGCGTATAGGCTCACGGGCTGCTCCTCGAGCCAGACGTGCCCACATCCACGCCGAGCAGGGCGACGACGCTCGAGCAGGCTGCGGTAATGCGCGAGCAGACTACGGCAGCGGTGTGCGAGCAGGGTGGGTGGCGCTCGAGCTGCACGACGCACATGACGCGCGAGCAGCACAGCTGGCCAGTTGCCGGCGAGCCATGGCCGTGAGGATGGAGAGGGAGGGATTGTCGATGACGCATGGGCCCCACATGTCACTAAGATGGAGGTTGCGTGTCAAAACCGCTCAACGTCGGTCAAAACAATCTTGCCCTCGTCCAGGTGCTAAAAGTGAACAGTTTTGACAGTTAGGGTACCGGTACTAGACGGTTTTATAGTTGAGGGTTAAAATTAGACCGACACAATAGTTGAGGGACCAAAAGTGGACTTAATTCTAATTATTACTGTTTTTTAGAATTGCACAGGACAACGTAGACGTCCACAGCACGCACGCACACTCACCCCTGCGAACACACGTACGCAAAGCCTACCCCTATGAACACTTTCGAAGGACTGAGCCGGCATATCTCGAGATTCATGAAGTCACGACAATCACCTCGGTGTCGAAGGGGACGTCGCCTACCACTGAAAGCATAAAGCCGTTAAAATCTTGAAATAAATCTAGAAAAATGCGAGCACCCGTGTAAAAGTTAAGGACATGAACCCGGGTGGACATGTTCCACCATAAGAAACCCAACCAACTAATTTATAATTAGTTCGCAATTATTATTGGTTTATAACATTGAACCGACACTAATATTCTAATTTTAATGAATCCATTTGATAATTTAAGGTTAGTACCTACTATATCGAGTTCGGATTCCTACTCATATATCTACTTGTTTTTTAAAAATAACATGTAGATTTACTTAATGGTAGTTTTTCTAAAAGTAACATATATATTAATAAATATATCAATGATCAAATATATAAAAACCAACATAAGTGTAGATAAATATTTCAATACATATAAAAATTTATCAATAGGTAAATTTAAATATATATAAAAATCATAGATATAAAAACTAAAGTACTTGGTTAAGTTTATTTTGTACCCCTCAACTCTTGTTTTTGTTCAATTTGACCCCGTCAACTACAAAATTGAGTAACTTTGCACCTTAGCTATCAAAATCGTTTAATTTTGATACCAAGTTGGTTTTGAAATGGTTCTGAGGTCACAATTGAACGATTTTGATAGTAGAGGTGCCAAAATGAATCGAGTTTTGTAGTTGGGGGTCAATTAGATAAATGCAATAGTTAAGGGGCTAAAAATAGATTTAATCTATTCATTAATAATTCATGGCATATTAATTTAAAAATATCAATGCAAATTGTAAACTTAACGACGGACTCAGCCAAAAGCCAACTGAGTATAATGTCTACATGGCTACACACATGTAAAAGTTGAGAAGCATGACATTTGGTAGTTGGTGACGTGGATAGGGATATCCATCATAAGAAAATATTCTCTATGGATGTTGGATAAGATTGGGATCGGTGTTTCGATTAAACACCAATGAGTAAATTTGTTTATTACGTGTCTGGCCCGGATGATGTGCTAAAAAAGACACAAGGTTTATACTGGTTCAGGCAGAATGTCCCTACGTTCAGTTCGTGGCTGCTGCTTGTGTTATTAGCACTAAAAAGTTCGTAGTAGGGGTTACAAACGAACGAGAGAGAGACATGTCCTAAGTCTCTGATGAAAAGGTCAAATGGATGCTGAGAGCTTGGTTGCTGCTCAGCTGTGTGTAATGTGATGCGTGGTGCCTTGAATCGATCGATCTCTTTAGTGGGGTGTCCTGCCTTCCCTTTTATAGACCAATGAGAAGCAGGGATTACAGATAGGAGAAAGAAGAGAAACCAGAGGCAAAGGAGGTCCTTCAAAGATGTCGGGTCTTCCTTTTTCTCTGAGCGAGCCCCGCTGATACGGCAGACGGTGCCAAGGATAGCTCCATGTTGGGTGCATGTTCGCTGATCCTGATAGGGCCATGTTGGGCGTCTGTCCGCTGATGATGCCATATTCTAGCTTTGTGAGTAAGTGGTCATGTCCCATCCTACCCCGACGGGCGGCGCGATGTACCAGGGTGTTGATCTGCGACCCTATAGGGAGCAGACAGCGCAGTGACCACACGTCCGTTACTGTAGATGATGCGAGTTTCCTCCTGGACCATAGTGGTTGTCGTATGCTTCTGTCAAGATCCGTGTCTGAGAGCAAATGGCGGCGTCCACAACATTATAAGACAAATATCAGTGCCTACAGCACTGTTAGGACTCTGACATGCCTGCAATGGCTTAAAGCGTCGGTCTTGTCATATCCTGATGGTACTTTCCTGCAGGCGTGCAGGGTATGGTCCTCGGTATTGCGGTTGACTTGAGTGCCCTACCTTATCTGCGCACGTAGTTATGAAGGAGCAGCGCATAGACATTGGGTGAGGCAGAGCCAACCCTTAGACATCGGGCGGGGTGGAGCCAGCCCCCGGACATTGGGCGAGGCAGAGTCTGCCCTCAGATGTCAGATGAGGTGGAGCCAGCCCCCGGACATTGGGCGAGGCAGAGCCAGTCCCTAGACATCGGGCGAGGCAGAGCTAGCCCCGGACATCAGGCGAGGCAAAGCCAGCCCTTCGAGGTCGGGCGATATGGAGTCTGCTCTTAGACGTCGGGCGAGGTGGAGCTAGCCCCCAAACGTCGGGCGAGGTGGAGCCAGTCCCCAGACATCAGGCGAGGTGGAGCCAGCCCCCGGATGTCGAGCGAGGTGGAGCTAGCCCTTAGGGGTCGGGTGAGATGAAGTCTGCCCTTAGACATCGAGCGAGGTAGAGCCAGTCCTTGAGGGTCGAGCGAGACGGAGTCTGCCCTTAGACATTGAGCGAGGCGGAGCCAGTCCTCAGGAGTCAGCTTGAGGAGGGGCCCATGGCCTCAATGGACGGACGAGGAGTGACCCGGCAAGCGGTGTGCGAGCAGGGTGGGTGGCGCTCGAGCTGCACGACGCACATGACGCGCGAGCAGCATAGCTGGCCAGTTGCCGGCGAGCCATGGCCGTGAGGATGGAGAGGGAGGGATTGTCGATGACGCATGGGCCCCACATGTCACTAAGATGGAGGTTGCGTGTCAAAACCGCTCAACGTTGGTTAAAACAATCTTGCCCTCGTCCTGATGCTAAAAGTGAACGGTTTTGACAGTTGGGGTACCGGTACTAGACGATTTTATAGTTGAGGGTTAAAATTAGACCGACACAATAGTTGAGGGGCCAAAAGTGGACTTAATTCTAATTATTACTGTTTTTTTAGAATTGCACAGGACAACATAGACGTCCACAGCACGCACGCACACTCACCCCTGCGAACACACGTACGCAAAGCCTACCCCTATGAACACTTTTGAAGGACTGAGCCGGCATATCTCGAGATTCATGAAGTCACGACAATCACCTCGGTGTCGACGGGGACGTCGCCTACCACTGAAAGCATAAAGCCGTTAAAATCTTGAAATAAATCTAGAAAAATGCGAGCACCCGTGCAAAAGTTAAGGACTTGAACCCGGATGGACATGTTCCACCATAAAAAACCCAACCAACTAATTTATAATTAGTTCGCAATTATTATTGGTTTATAACATTGAACCGACACTAATATTCTAATTTTAATGAATCCATTTGATAATTTAAGGTTAGTACCTACTATATCGAGTTCGGATTCCTACTCATATATCTACTTGTTTTTTAAAAATAACATGTAGATTTACTTAACGGTAGTTTTTCTAAAAGTAACATATATATTAATAAATATATCAATGATCAAATATATAAAAACCAACATAAGTGTAGATAAATATTTCAATACATATAAAAATTTATCAATAGGTAAATTTAAATATATATAAAAATCATAGATATAAAAACTAAAGTACTTGGTTAAGTTTATTTTGTACCCCTCAACTCTTGTTTTTGTTCAATTTGACCCCGTCAACTACAAAATTGAGTAACTTTGCACCTTAGCTATCAAAATCGTTTAATTTTGATACCAAGTTGGTTTTGAAATGGTTCTGAGGTCACAATTGAACGATTTTGATAGTAGAGGTGCCAAAATGAATCGAGTTTTGTAGTTGGGGGTCAATTAGATAAATGTAATAGTTAAGCGGCTAAAAATAGATTTAATCTATTCATTAATAATTCATGGCATATTAATTTAAAAATATCAATGCAAATTGTAAACTTAACGACGGACTCAGCCAAAAGCCAACTGAGTATAATGTCTACATGGCTACACACATGTAAAAGTTGAGAAGCATGACATTTGGTAGTTGGTGACGTGGACAGGGATATCTCTATGGATGTTGGATAAGATCGGGATCGGTGTTTCGATTAAACACCAATGAGTAAATTTGTTTATTACGCGTCTGGCCCAGATGATGTGCTAAAAAGACATAAGGTTTATACTGGTTCAGGCAGAATATCCCTACGTTTAGTTCGTGGCTGCTGCTTGTGTTATTAGCACTAAAAAGTTCGTAGTAGGGGTTACAAATAGACGAGAGAGAGACATGTCCTAAGTCTCTGATGAAAAGGTCAAATGGATGCTGAGAGCTTGGTTGCTGCTCAGCTGTGTGTAATATGATGTGTGGTGCCTTGAATCGATCGATCTCTTTAGTGGGGTGCCCTGCCTTCCCTTTTATAGACCAATGAGAAGCAGGGATTATAGATAGGAGAAAGAAGAGAAACCAGAGGCAAAGGAGGTCCTTCAAAGATGTCGGGTCTTCCTTTTCCTCTGAGCGAGCCCCGCTGATACGGCAGACGGTGCTAGGGATAGCTCCATATTGGGTGCATGTTCGCTGATCCTGATAGGGCCATGTTGGGCGTCTGTCCGCTGATGATGCCATATTCTGGCTTTGTGAGTAAGTGGTCATGTCCCATCCTACCCTGACGGGCGGCGCGACGTACCAGGGTGTTGATTTGCGACCCTACGGGGAGCAGACGGCACAGTGACCACATGTCCGTTACTGTAGATGATGCGAGTTTCCTCCTGGACCATAGTGGTTGTCGTATGCTTCTGTCAGGATCCATGTCTGAGAGCAAATGGCGGTGTCCACAACATTGTAAGACAAATATCGGTGCCTACAGCACTGTTAGGACTCTGACATGCCTGCAATGGCTTAAAGCATCGGTCTTGTCATATCTTGATGGTACTTTCCTACAGGCATGTAGGGTATGGTCCTCGGTATTGCGGTTGACTTGAGTGCCCTACCTTATCTGCGCACATAGTTATGAAGGAGTAGCGCATAGACATCGGGTGAGGCAGAGCCAACCCCTAGACATCAAGCGGGGTGGAGCCAGCCCTCGGACATTGGGCGAGGCAGAGTCTACCCTCAGATGTCAGATGAGGTGGAGCCAGCCCCCAGACATTGGGCGAGGCAGAGCCAGTCCCTAGACATCGAGCGAGGCGGAGCCAGCCCCCGGACATCAGGCGAGGCGAAGCCAGCCCTCCGGGGTCGGGCGATATGGAGTTTGCTCTTAGACGTCGGGCGAGGTGGAGCCAGTCCCCAGACATCAGGCAAGGTGGAGCCAGCCCCCGGATGTTGAGCGAGGTGGAGCTAGCCCTTAGGGGTCGGGTGAGATGGAGTCTACCCTTAGACATCAAGTGAGGTAGAGCCGGTCCTCGGGGGTCGAGCGAGACGGAGTCTGCCCTTAGACATTGAGCGAGGCGGAGCCAGTCCTCAGGAGTCAGCTTGAGGAGGGGCCCATGGTCTCGGTGGATGGACGAGGAGTGACCCGACAAGCGGTGTAGTCACGCTCTTACTCACGTGGATGAATGAACATTAACGGTCATTAGCTCATCCTCTTTGGGTACCCTAATATTGGTCCCCGCCAATAGCCCCCGAGCCCCTAGGCGATTCGAGTAGAATTGCCTAGGGGATTTTTTGACTTGCTAGTGGGTGCGCACGAGCATACCCAGTGGGTGTAGCCCCCGAGCCTACGGAGGAGTAGGATACTCCTTCAGAGGGTTTTCTAAAAGAGAGGATTCTGAGAGCCCTGGCCCTCTATTATTGCCCATGGCTTGCCCTGAAGATGGCGATTTCTTCTTCGCCGAGGTCTGTCCCTTCACAGGTATGGTCATGAGATTTGATGGTTGTTTATCCGGATAACTCAATTGGGATCCTAGTATCCCATTCATGGGGATCCGACCAGGATTAGCCCGGCTGAGACTCCATCGTGGGGCGAGACTCTTGTGAAGCTCGTGCACCTAAGTTTTGGCCACTCGTGGGCCCATCCTTTGTCGTAAGGGTGCCTTGGGACGGTCGTCGAAACCGTTGATGGGCTAGCCCTCGAACTCCTTGGCCCAGGTGGGCCGGATGAACGCTTTTTGACTCGTATCCCTTTTGCTGGTAAAGAGTCCTGGTCTACCCAGGGAGGCAAAACGTCCGATGCGCCTTCAGAGGGAAAGAATAGACATTGCGGGCGCATATCCTACGATGTGACGTGGTGGCAGATCATAGCAGGCGTGGAGATCCAGGTGAACGGTTGCCTTCCTCGCATTCGTCGCCCCTATAAAACCAAAGGGTTTGCCCCCAGGGTTTCATACTTTGTCTCCTTGCCTTTGCATCTACAACCTCCACAACCAATCGCCTAAGCCTCCTGCATCCGCATCTCAGCCATCATCGAATTCACATCCACCCACTCCAATCCTCCAATGAAGCCATGGTGCCGCTTTGATATCACCCTTCAGCGCCTAGAGGGCCTCGTTCGTCGCGGTCTTCTTTGCATGTGAACCATCACCAAGGAATGGCGGCAGCCTAGCGATAAGGACGCGCCGTCACCGCCCGACGGCTATGTTGTGTCCTTTGCTCACTTCCACAAGTAGGGATTCGCCACCCTCGCCCACAAGTTTCTTCAGGGATTGCTACACTACTACAAGGTAGAGCTATAGCACCTTAATCCCAATGGAATCTAGCACATTGCGGTGTTTGTCACCCTGTGTGAGGGATTCCTGAGGATTAGTCCCCACTTCGACCTATGGTGGTACTTCTTCGCTGTCACCCTCCTGAAGAAGCGGGAGAAGAAGCAGGAGCTAAACATGCCGATGAGATGCGTCGGCATTTAGCTCCGCAACAACCGGGTCACCGAGTACCTGTCAATGTGTCTGTCGACCTCCAACAAGGGGGGCATTCGCATTAGTTCTATGTCAAGAATGGTGCAGCCGTCCCCTTGCCAAAGTTCACAGGGCACCTCATTGAAGAGGTCTTGTACTCATGGAGGAAGTGGGGAGTCCCAGAGAAAGACAAGAAGAGAATCTAGGACCATCACATCACCATCTGAATCCTGAAGGAGAGGGGCGTGAATGGGTCGGGGATCATCAACACCTACCACATGCGAAGGGTGGCACCGCTGATGAGGCACGTGCTTCCCCTACTTGTGATGGTGCCTAGGGCATCACTCAATGGGACGACGCTCATCGAGGGATCGCTCTCCCCTTTGAAGTGGTGCAGCGCATCAAGGAGGCGATGGAGCCTCTGCGGGACAACGCCAGCGCTGTCCTCGAGTTTGTGTATCCGGTGCTGGGGCACCCACCAATGTGTCCTAAACCAGGGTGCATTGTCTTCATAAGTTTTCTTTCCTCATGCCTCCTTTTTAATTGAACTCCCGACCTCTTAATGCTGATATTGAGATAGGGGGGCCAGCCGAAGAAACTCATCCTTTCGGATCACCTGACTCCACAGCCGAAAGACTTGTCCATGATGGCGGCCAACCACATCGAGACCAAGCAGCAGAGGAAGGCGAAGGAGGAAGAAAGAGCAGAAGCTATGGGCACGGGAGCGAGGGGAGGACATGGACAGTGATGATGACGACGACAAGGAGGAGGAAGATGATGAGGTAGTTACTGACACCGAGTGGGATGACCTAGAGGGCGAGGATACACTGACAGGTATACACTCGTCCTTGCAGGGACCCTTCCTATTTCATGTGGGGGGGAGTGCATCTGTGAGGCCGGTGGAGATGGGCCAAACCGTTGGCCTGTCCTCAGAACTAGTAGGGGCGGGTGGATCTACCGCTGCGCCCAAGGTGCCAACGGAGGGGGGTGGCTCCGCCATCATGCCTCAAGAGTCAGCAGGGGCGGGCAGATCATCTGTCGTGCCTGAGGTGCCGACGACAATAGGAGTGAGCAGGCCTACCACCACATCCGAGGCATCGAGGGAGGTGGCTCTACTACCGCACCCCAGGATGCAAGGGAGGTGAGCCCCTCTGCCTGGGAGCAGGGGATGAGCTCAAAATAGCCCTGCCCTGATGAGGTGGAGCAAGGACCTAGGGGTTCATCCCCCAAACGTATCCTCTGCCCAACAGCGTTGATATAGGTCATTAACTCCTCTATTTTTCTCTGTTTTTCTTTGTTTTTAGCGTGACTTATGCCTTTTGTTTCTTGCAGTGTCTTAAGATAGGGCAACTTTTAGCGCTAGCGCCCCTAAAGAGCGTCACCATTCAGGCGAGGCGGCGATCATCGGTCGGCATCGCACCCATTTCGAGTGGGAGTAGCACTGGTGTTACTGCCTCTTTGATCGGTCAGGCGTCGCTCGCGGTGGCTCCCATGCTCAAAGGACGCCCTTAGAGGTCGCTGAAGAACTAGCAAGGGAGGTGGTGCCGCTGCCAATGATGGGCCGGTCAAAACTTCCAACCGCACTCATGGCGCCAACCCCGATGGGCGTGACGTGGCCGGATGAGGCTCCACCGATGTAGGCAGAGGTGGTGGCGGCCGTGACAGGCACCCTGTAGCCGAACACCACCATGGTGCGTGCCCGTGGCAGCGGCGTGACCCATACCTCCGGTGGCCCAAATGATGGCTCTTGACATGGGTTGGATGGAGGGGGACACGGTCGAGGGGTCCCCGGGCATCATGGCAGTGGTGGAGAGGACCAGCGGGGGGTCACCCTTGGCCCTAGCATCGGGAGGCAGCCAATCCCTGCGTGGGGCGAGCCTTTGCTCCAGTGGGTAGATCCGCAAGACCCCACGTCGACACTCTTCTCACTCAATCATGTTACTGAGAGCATAGAGCGAGAGAGTCTCAATGAGGGGGATCTTAGCCATGCTGGAAGCTCTAAACTAGGTCAGGGGCGCCCTATGTGACGTCGTCATTCCCATTGGGTGGGTATTCACTTAATCTTGCTTTTCATCTTCTTTTTTCTTTTTTGTATTTTTGTGTTATGACCATCATATTTTCTTCAGTCCCTTATCGCTCGTAGCCGGGAGAAATCCTGGTTCCTTCATGAGCAAAAGGAAAGCTGGGATCGCCTCATTGAAGAGGCATGGATGCATGGTGTCGGGTTCATAAACTCGGGGTCCCTTGTGGACTGGCTTCCCAACAAAGGCTCGGCCTAAACAGACAATGCGCAACTCATGGGCTGGCCCAAGTATTGGAACAACAGGCTAGAAGAGCAATCCAATTACTGGCCAAAAGGCCTAGCCAAGGAGGAACGGTGCTCGTTTTTTGACTCCGGCTCTCCTCTCCGACTGGAGCACTCACTTCGATCTCCAGCCCATCTCTGGACGACCTCTCCGACCGGAAGGCCTAGCCGAGACACTACTTCCAACTCGGACCCCACATCTCCGACCGAGGGTATGTAAAAACCCTGCTCACCGCTCTTCTCCGACTAGCGCAACCACAGCCGACTGGGGCCGACCGACCAGGGATGCCTGCCCGAAAAGGACCAGGGAACGAATGGAGAAACCAAGGCAAGGCACACAAGTCAAACCATGATACTAGGGACCATACCCTATACACCTATAGAAACTATACTTTGCAACCGCCCTGACACAAACAGTGTTGTTGGCATCGACATTTTCCCTACAGTATTGTGGGCGCCATTAACTTCCATACGGTAAGGCTCCCCCACATGCCTCTAGGCATCGATAGTGTTGTGGGCGCTAGCATTTACCATACCGAGTGAATATGGTAAGACCCCTAACATGCCTCTAGGCATCAACAGTATAGCAAGTACCGACATCTGCCATACCCAAATAAAACAATGCAGCCTCCCACGTGCATCCGACATCCAACAGTGTTACAAGTGCCTACCATCATCCTATACCCATTAGCATGGGCAGCAAGGTTTAGAAGCATATATGCTCTCTCTCTATTACTTGTAAGGCCATTCCCTTCATCTATAAAAGGGGATGCACTCTCTCCCTAGAGACTTAGTTGACCCAGGTCGATTCAAGTGCCTCCAGATTCATTAGATCGATCAAGTTTACTAGATCACAACCATAGAACCACCAGGTTCGGACCTCAAACACACGCTTGAACACTTAGCTCATAGCAGAGCTCCTGTCGCTCTTGGCCCTTCTGACCGGAGCCGACTGGACCTCTTGTACCCTCATCTTTCTCCTTCTTGTTTGTAACCCCACTGCAAACTTCAAGCACCTGAACTTAGGAATAAAGTCACCGTCCGACTCAAACTAGATGTAGGGCATGTTGCCTAAACCAGTATAAACCCTGTGTCATTGAGTGCTAGGCTACCTTCGATCACAACGTACGACAAAACTACAAATATTTACTTGTTGGTCACTTTTTGCACCAACATGTGGGGATGTATCCGCCCAGCTTGTTGCCGCCCAATAGAGGGTGGCCGAGCTGACTCCCCTGGTTGAGGAGGCAGCCAGTCTCCGGCTATGGGAGGCCGAGGCCCGTCTGTAGGGTCGAGATGACGACTAGAGAGGGGTGAATAGTCATTTCTAAAACTTAATCATGTCGGCTAACTGAAACAAGTGTGGAATTAAAACTATCAGTCTACCCAAGACTACACCCCTCTATCTATGTTCTCTAGCACCTTGCAAAGATCCTAATTAAGCAATAAAGGTGTTAGGGTAGCTAAAGCTCACCTAACTAATTCTAGGAGCAAGGTCACATAAACCTATGCCACTAGTATTTCAAGCAATGAGGGAGCTCCTACACATGCTAGTAAGCAAAAGCACAAAGCCAACTAAGCTCACTAGCAATGCTCAATAACAAGGCAACCAATGCCAAATTAGAGAGCGCAAATACTTAGCTACACAAACTAAGCAAAGTGACTAACAAGATTACACAAACCAAATTAGTCATGCAAGAGAGCTACTTCTATGCTACACAAGCAAGAAGGTAACTAGTGAGCTATACAAGCAAACTAATTACAAGAGCAACTACACAAGCACAATGTATAGTAAAGTAATTACAAGCTTATATAATGAGGATGCAAACCAATGGGAAGAATAAAGTTGACACGGTGATTTTTCTCCCGAGGTTCACGTGCTTGACAACACGCTAGTCCGTGTTGTGTCGACCGCTCACTTGGTGGTTCGGCGGCTAATTGGCATCACCTGCCTAGCCCGCATGTCGGGCATCGCAAGAACCTACCCTGAAAGTGAGGGTAGCTCAATGACACACTTTACTAGAGTTGCTCTTCACAGCTCCCATGGGGCGAGCACAATGCTCCTCACAAAGCTCTTCTCTGGAGCACCACACAAACTTCTTATGGGCTTCAACAGAGACCACCACCAAGCTATCTAGGAGGTGGCAACCTCCAGGAGTAATAAGCACCACCGACTTACAACTCGACCACCTAGTGCCACTCGATGTAACCTCATGATGCAATCGCACTAGAATCGCTCTCTCACACAATCGAATAATCACTATCAAGCATATATGAGATAGAGGGCTCCCAAGCACTCTCAAGCATGGACACAAAGTCCCTCAAGGTGCTCAGCTCAAGCCAAGGCCGAGACCCCCTTCTATTTATAGCTCCATGGGCTAAAATAGCCGTTACCCCTTCACTAGATGTTTTTCGGGTTGACCGGATGCGCCGGTCATATCGACTGAACGTAGGACCTCAGCGTCCGGTCAATGGATGTTTGCCACATGTCACCTCCGTTCAACCTCAGTCACTTGATCTCAATGATCAAGTGATGACCAGATGCAGCATAGTGCCACAACCAGACGTAGGACCCCAGCGTCCGGTCACTTCTAGTAAGGTTCCAGCTGTGACCGGACGCGTCAGTTGGATCACGACCGGACGTAGGACCTCAGCGTCTGGTCACTTCTAGTAAGCCTCCAATCACAACCGGACGCGTCCGGTCATGCCTGACTAGACTCACCCAGCGTCTAGTCACTCACTGTCTCCTTTGTGCACTGCCATATCAGCGGGACCGGACGCACCCATCCAATGTTCGATCACGAAGTGACCTAGCGTCCGGTCAAAGATCGACGCCTATGCCTTCATTGCTGCTACTGACCAGACATAGGACCCTAGCTTTCGGTCACTGCGTGACCAGCATGTGGTGCACTATGTAAAACCCTATCTTTTCTGTATATGTGTGCGTCCGTCGGACTGTCCGCACTGTATGGGCAGACACTCCGCCGATGAAGTTTTGATCCCTTCTCACCTCCGTTTCATCGCCGATTTAATCCACATCAACTCCAACTTTATCTTCTTTGTAAATGTGCCAACGCCACCATGTGTATATGTGTTAGTATTTTCACAATTATTTTCCAAAGGATTAGCCACTCAACTTGCCACGCCACTCGATCCTAGCGATGATGCAAAGTTAGATCACTCGAGTAACACTATATGACCGATATGTAAACAAGTTTGTCCCTCTTGATAGTACGGCCATCTATCCTAAACTCGGTCATCAACTTCTCTACACACCTATGACCGATGAAATGAAATGCCCTAGGTTATACATTTGCCTTGCGCATTCTATTCCATCTCCTCCATTGTTGATGCAACACATGCACCAACATGATCAACAATGATATGATTCACTTCATATCATCAAGTGATCATATTGGTTCATCGATCTTGACTTCACTTGCTTTTCACCATTGCCTTTGTCCATCGACGCCAAGTCTTGCTCAAGCTTCACCGCCACACGGTCCATCGCTCCAAAGCCTCCAACTTGCCCTTCACGCTTGCAACCGGTCCATCAAGTCAAGTCTTATCTTGATCTTCTCCACCTCGATCACATGACTCGATGTCATGACTCATGTGCAATGAGCTTCTTTTTCATCACATGTGTGAGCTTTGCAACATTTCAAAGCCATTTTCACCTTCATGGCATATGTTGCTCACACACATAAACATGTGGACTAATCACCTGTGTATCTCACATAAACACAATTAGTCCACCTAGGTTGTCACTCAATTACCAAAACCACACAAGGACCTTTCATCGTCGGGACACGGAGGAGGTCGAGAAGGCATTTGAGGAACTATCGGTGAGGGCGCGACAGGATGAGGAGGAGACCACCAGAGTCTGGAAGGAGCAGGACGAGTTGCTCTAGAGGGACACTGAGACCGCCAGTGGATCCTCGACCTCCTGGCCGAGGCAAAGAAGGAGTAGGAGCTCAAGCTAGGAGCTGAGGAGAGGTTTGCAGCCTTGCAACAGAGGGCGAACCTAGATGCTGAAATGGTTGCCTAGCTACGCAAGGAGTGAGATGAGCTGCGCTAGACGTGGAGAGGCTTCGCTCAGAGCACGGTGTGGCCCGCGGAGAGCACGACCAGGCCGTCTGAGAGCATGACGAGACATAATAGAGGATCGGCTCCCTCTAGGCTGAACTAAGAACCGCGACAACCCAAAGGCTGGAGGCCGAGAGCATCTCCACTAGGCTAGCCATGGAGGTTGCTGAGGCATGGAGGAACCTTCAGGAGGAGAGTGACGAGCACGATCTCATGTGCGCTACCCTCAGAGTGGTCTACGATGACCTAGAGGTGGCGTGGCTAGAGGGGAGCAGCTTGCTTGTGGCCCGTGTCGTAGATATCACTGCGCGGGTGCGCTAACTCAAGAGAGAAGCTCTTCGCTCTAAGATCACCCAAGCCTTCACCATTGCCTGCTCTCATTACGCGGATAGTATTGACTTGGAGACAATGAGCATTGGCTTCGTGCCTGGCTACAAAGCCTCCGAGCTAGATGAGATAAAGACGACGGTGGCTCCTCTCGCATGGAACCTGACGGACAAAGTTGAAGACATAGTTCTCCCCCGGAGGGGGTAGTTAGTCATATAGGTCAGATGAACACTTATTGTAATCTATGAACAAGCGTCGACCTTTATGTATCGTAAAAACAATTTTATAACTTCGTTTTATTTGATTGAACTTGTTTTCTTCTCTTTTTATATGCAAAAGATGGGCTCACATATTCTGACCCTTCCATTCGTTAAGACCATAGGGCCTAAGGTGTAAGAGGAAAAACTTCGATCATGCTGGTGAGCAAAAACATTGTAGCCATAGAGGCATAGGTTTTTTGCAGTTCAACTAGGCATGCTTAGTTATTCATTTATGCAAACTTTATCGCTAGGCTTAATGTGAGGAAGAGGTATGACACAGCGACTATTTTAAAAAAGGTGTATTTATACTCTTATCAGCCCCCGAGTGAGATCCAACCCTTTGCCGTTGTTGGGTCGGATGTCACTGCATATCGAGGAGAGGATAGCGAAACTTTAGGAGAATGTGTCTCTTGTATTTACATGTACCCCCTCCCTAGGATCTTAGCTATCATTGTGTGGCCATGTGTTAGGTCTCCTTGCCAGTCCAACCTTCCTCGAGCCCCCATGCGTGGCAAGGATTCGGTCAAGGGTTGGCTCATTTTTATGACTATTGCCCTGTCCATGGTTTCTGAAACTAGAGGGGTTGAGTTAATGTTACTTGCCTTGGTGGCTCGAGTGACATGCTCGGTGAGCGGGCATGTTTGAATGGAATCTGGTTCCATCGCTTGCAATAGGCTCGGCAAAGCCCTCGTGTGGCATTCCGTTGACCGAGAAGGAGAAGGTTGAGATTCCCCCTCCATGGGGATTCTATGGGCTCGGCTAGAGGCTAAGATCGAACGAGAAGGTTGAGATGACCTTGTCCGCTTCTAAGCAGGATGGGCACAGGCCGCTGAGGCTCATCTATGTTTTTCCCCTAGATCTTTGTTCGACATGAGGCGGCCTCGGGCCCTCTGTGAGCCGGCCTTTGAACCTCGATCTTTTGATCTTGGATCGGGTGGCTCAAGTCCTCGAGCCCCGTGGGGTTTGGAAGGGGTCGGCCATGATTCATACGTCACCCCATCCTCAGTTTTCGCAACCAGAGGGGCTGAGCTAACGACACTTGCCTTGATGGCTCGAGCGTCACGCTCGGTGAGCTCGCTAACGGGCATATTTGAGTGTAATTCCACTACTTCTTAATAGGGTCGGTAGAGCTCTCATGTGGCATTCCACTACTTTTTAACCTGCCTCCCGATAGATGCCTAAGCCGTTCGATAGGCTTGGGTGGCCCGTTGGCCTCTCCTCGAAGGAGATTCTATGGGCTTGGCTCGAGGTTAGAATCAAATGAGAAAGGTTGAGATGTCCCTGTCCTCTCCTGAGTGGGGTCGGGCAAGGCCATTAGGGCCATCTCAGTTTTTCTCCCCTGGCTCTATTTGACATGAGGTGGCCTTGAGCCCTTTGCGGGTGTGCCTTCAAACCTTTGTCAATCGCCATTCATATCGAATGGGACGACTACCACTTTGTGACGCGACGCGAAGTGTTATGATGTGGCAATCGCATGTGCAATGCTTGGACGTATGGGATGATTGAATGGATGAATGTATGAATGATCATAGTTTAAGAAAAAATAGGGGTCAGTAATGTTACCTCGATGGCACGAGTGATGGGTTTTGGGAGCTCTTTACCAGATATATCCGTGCGGGGTTTGGGTCTGACATTTGTGACGAGGTCGACGTAACCTGCATGAGCCTCCCATTCTTTCGTATCTATCTCTAGGCAATGGCCCGAGCTGTTCGATCGATTTGGGTGACCTGACAGCCTTTCCTCGATGGAGATTCCATAGGTAGGCCCCTCCAAATCCCTCCCAAGAAGGTGGAGGTTAAGGTTTGGAGTGTGGAGACAAAGGCTCTGATCGCGCTGGTGGACAAAAACGCTATAACCACTGGGGCATAGAGTCCTAGCGGTTCGACTAGGCTTACTCAAAGTTTGCGCTCGCACATCATGCCTCTAGTTTTTAAACGTAAGGAGGGGCTGAGCAGAGAGAATGTCTAGCGAATAGACACCCTCGCCAGCCCTCGAGCAATTCCTGACCCTCTGCCGTTGCTGGGGTCGGAGGCTCGATAATGAAATTAATACGTAAAGTAAGTAAGTGAGGATGCTTATCTTTCGGCAGCGGTCTTGAGCCGTCCGATCAACCTGGGCACCGGTTTTACCTCGATGGTAAGAGTGATGGGTTCAGAAAGCCTTCCTTAGATATGAGCGTGATCTAGCTTGCTCCTTATCCATTTCTTGTTTGTGGCCAAGCTATCCGATCGACTCGCATAACCTATCGAAACAAGATTTCCCTGTGGAAATAGAGGATTAAAACATCCCGTGCAAGAATTTAGTTAGGCAGATAAGCCAAGCGTCAAATTTGTGTAAAATGGACGAGCTCTTCATTATAGCGAACAACCTTTTAGCTCTTCTCCCTCTTTTTGTAAAAGAGGTTTAGTGTATTCCAACCCTTCCCATAGTTAAGGCCATAAAAGCTCAGAGTGTAGGTGAGCTAGCTCTGATCACGCTGGTGAGCAAAGGTGCCATAGCCGCTAGGGCGAAGGTGTCTCGCAGTCTGCCAGGTTTTACTCAGAGCATGTTCCTAAAAACCTAGCTCCTAGGACTTAACGTGAGAAAAGAGGACAGGCACAGAGAATATTTGCAGGATAAATGTACTCATATCAGCCCTTGAGTGAGGCCCGACCCCCTGCTGTTTGCTAGGGTCGGATGTCACGAAGGATCGGGGAGTTTTGATAGCAAAACTGATAAGTAAAAAGTGTGCATTTATTAGGGGTAAAAGAGACGTAGCTGCTCGATATTCTAGGCATTGGTGAAGACCTCGCCGTCGATGGTTTTCAGCTTGTAGGCACCTGGTCGGAGTACCTCTACGACAACATACAGTCCCTCCCATGGTGGGGAGAGCTTGTGATGGTCCTTGTTGCTCTAGACGAGGTGGAGGACTAGGTCCTCGACGTTGAAGGCCCGACCCCACACTCATCGGCTGTGGTACCATGGCAACACCTGCTGGTAGTTGGCCGAGTGGAGGAGGGCAACATCATGAGCTTTGTCCAGCTGGTCCATGGCATCATTGAGGGACGCCTTGGCTCCCTGTTCATCGTACGCCTTTGATCCTTAGTGCTCCATAGTCGAGGTCGGTTGGGAGGACAACCTCAGAACCATAGACCATGAAGAAGGGTGTATAGTCGGTGGCTCGACTAGGGGTTGTCCTCAGGCTCCAGAGTACTGAAGGAAGCTCGACGACCCATCGTGCACCAAACTTGTTCAACCGGTTAAAGATTCTAGGCTTAAAGCCCTGTAGGACCATACCGTTTGCGCGCTTGACCTGCCCATTCGTTCGAGGATGCACGACGATGGCCCAATCGACCCAGATGTGGTATTCATTATAGAATTGAAGGAACTTCTTTCTGATGAATTGCATGCCGTTGTCCGTGATGATGGAGTTAGGGACTCCAAAGTGATGGACGATGTCGAGGAAGAACAGCATGGCCTGCTCGGATTTGATCGTGGAGATCGGCCGAGCTTCTATCCACTTGGTAAATTTGTCTATGATGACAAGCAAGTGGGTGTAGCCCCCAGGTGCTTTTTTAAGAGGTCCATCCAGATCGAGCCCCTAGACCGCGAGTGGCCAGGTGATGGGGATTATCTAGAGCGCTTAGGTCGGTAGGTGAGTCTGTCGAGCATAGTACTAGAACCCTTCATAGGTGCGTACGATCTGCTCGGCGTCCGCTACAGCGGTGGGCCAGTAGAAGCCTTGTCGGAACGCGTTTCCGACCAGGGTTCTAGGCGCAGCATGGTGACCGCAGATCCCACTGTGGATGTCGTTTAGTAAATGTTTCCCCTGTTTGATGGGGATGCAGCGCTATAGGATCCCAGTGTGGCTTCGCTTGTAGAGTTCGCCCTTCACAACAACAAAAGACTTGGCGCGACGTGCGAGCCGTCAAGCCTTCATCTTGTCCATCGGTAGTGCATCATGGAGGAGGTAGTTGAGGTAGAGCGTCCTCCAGTCGACTAGAGGGTCGGGCTCTGTCGCTGGGTCCTCTTCGAGCTCCATGACTTCAGGGCCGGATGGAGCCAACTGTTGGTCAGCCCCAGGCCTAGATTGGTCAGACCGTCGCCGCCCTATTTTGACTCCTTATAGTGAACCGAGGGCTTGTGCTGGTCGCTGGTGAAGATGCCTGTTGGCACCGTCTCTCGGCCGGATGCTACTTTCGCAAGCGCGTTAGACGCCTCGGGATGTGATTGAGCTCGAGGCCATAGAACTTGTCCTCCAACCAGCGGACTTCTCGGCAGTACGCGATCATCTTGACGTCATGGCAGTTTGACTCCTTCATGACCTGGTCGACGATCAGCTGGGAATCTCCTCGAACGTCGAGGCGTCAGACGCCAAACTCGATGGCAATGCGTAGGCCATTGATGAGCTCCTCATATTCGACTACATTGTTGGAGGAGGGGAAATGGAGATGGACCATGTACCTCATGCGTACCCCAAGGGATGACACGAAGACCACCCCCGCACCGGCGCCCTTCTTCATCAACGATCCGTCGAAGTACATTATCCAGTACTCTTGATCGACGACCGCCGGTGGCATTTAGACCTCAGTCCATTCCGCGATAAAATCAGCCAACACCTAGAACTCGGGGTCGTCCGGGAGGCATACGCAATGCCCTGACCCATCAGCTCGAGCGATGTGGCCAGGCCCCCCGTGCGCGTGCCTGCAGCGGTCGCGGCCGGTCGGGCTACGCCCCTGGCCAGGCTTTGGCTAGCCGGGACCAGGCCACGGCGGCTAGTTCCAGCGCGGCTGGTTGGAGCTCTGGCTGGCCGGCTCGTGGCTGACCTGCTGCGGCAGCGGCCAGGCCAGAGGAGGACAAAGAACGGAAGAGGAGGCCGAGGCGAGATAACTCATGTCTTTTTCTTGCGTCCTTTTTTGCTCTTGGAGATACGCTCTGCGAGAGCGCGTCGCGGCGCCGGTGGACTGTGGGGCGGCGGCGGCATGGGTAGGGCTTGCGGGGCGAGGTTTTGTAGGCGAAGGATGAGGTCTGTTCCGATGGATGGGCCGTGTTTACTCTGAAGCCAGTTTGGGCCAATCGATAAAATAAAAGCCCATGTAGAGCCTAAACTGGCCCTAAAGCTATTCCCGACCCAAACAAACTGCGGCCCATCGATAGCTTTGCTCGAGTTCCGGTTTTGCCCCCTCTTCCATTTCTGGCTCAGATGAAATTTCGGCCCTATATTTATGCTCATTAAATTCCTTCCCCGTGTTCGTATTTCTCAGTACTACTCGAATTTCGGCTTGATGGCCCGGCCGTACATAACCATGCGAGGACTCTGAATTTCAGCAAGCGATTCCGCGTGCAGGACCCTGTAAGCAAAGCACAAGCGATGCATTGATGCTGGATGCTGCAGCTGCCAGAAAAGGCGCGGGGAAAACGACGGCACCTGACCGGGAAGACCGGTGCTTTTGCATGGCCTGAGCAGCAGCTGCGCCAACAAATTTCCCTGATCACTTGACTGATAAGTCAGAGCTGAAAGTACTACTAACTAATTTATTTTAAGAGAAAAATATTATTTATTGGTTGAAAAAGTACGGCTTATAAGCCAAAAGCTGAATGTTCCCCCGTCAGCTCGACTGGCTGTTTAGTCACACACACGCTTAGCTTTGGCAAGTAGTACCGTGAAGTGCTGACCGCCTGGGCATGCTTGCTGAACATGAGATGCATGTAGACCATATGAATGACGATCGGTTCTTTCTTTTGCTTTCCTGTGTTTTGTTACTTCCGATTCCGAGTTACCAGGATGATTATGTAAGAACTTGCATTATCTTCGTTCTTCTTAAATGACATGGAAGTGCTCTGCTGATTTCTTCTTAAAAAAACTACACATCTTGATGATAATATAAAAATCGACACGTATTAATAAACAGGTTACAGCTTGCAAGAAGCCGTTCCACTCGCAGATCAGCATGTCATGTAGCAGCAGCATGTTGCGTTCCGTGCGTGTCAAAAAAGGCAAAGCGCGCGCGGCTCGCGGGATGCAATGCAACCGTACTAGTACGTGGGTGCGCCTCTCCGGCCGCTCCACGCACAAAGCACGATCGGGGCCGGACGGTTTGGAGACCACTAGTGGCGATCGGGGCCGCGAGAACGATCGAGACACGCAGCCGCAGCTTGTGCCGAGCGCTGCCAGTGGCCATGCATGGCCGCGCACGCACACGCAACTCGGCACCGTGGCCGTGGTGGAGAGGGAGCAGCGAGCGACGCAGGACACTCTTCTCTCTGTCCCCGCTCCCGCTTCACAGCAGCGCGATGGATGGGTGACTCCAGCATTGCTGACCCTGGGTCCTCACTTGGAGTTTATAAAAGCACTTAAAATTCAACCATTACCCCCAGCAACAGCCACTACATCCTAGCCCTCGAACTCATAGGATCCACTCGTCATTAGAGCAGCTCCAGTGTAATCTAAAATCGAATTGAGAGCTCATCCGACCGAATCATGCACACTGGAGTATTCGAACCGTATGTGTAGAAATCGCACTCCGTAGATGAGTTGAACCGAGGCCATAAAATAATCAGTTCCGTGCACCACGTGAGCAGATAGAAGCAAAGAACGGTTGGAGAAGAGTCCACCTGGTCCTGGCCGTGAAACAGATGGATGATTTTTTTAATCGTACGTGGACCCTACTAATCGATGTCTACGCTAGAGTCATCGAACTCTCCTTGCGTTCAGGTGACATGAATTTTACGTTTTGAGTTAGCACTAGAGCTGCCCCTTAGGTCTTTTGTTCTCCATTTCTCTCTCACGCATCCACGGATAGACTCCTTTCTCTACAATCACGATGTGCATCGTCCTTCATGCCTCCGTGTGTCGGATCGAAGAGGGGGGGGGGGGGGGGGGGGGGTCATGGACTCATGGTCGCCCCTGCGGGAAGAGGGTGTTGAGAAGGGCACGCCAAGGAGGAGTCGTCTGGACGGGGAGGGGGCGGTGTCGTCGGAGCGAAGACATGGGGGCAAACACACTAGGGAGCATTGGAGTGTACTAGAGCATATAATAAGTCTGATTTGATAGTATTATACCAATACTATTGCGATACCATGACGTGTGTGCAAGCGTACTAAAATGCACGCCAAACCTCGGATATAAGAGGCTAGCCTCAACACACTACTAGGAATTGACCCTTAGAGCACCATTTTTTTTCGCAACACCACACATTTGGTTGCAATATTTTGTTTTATAGCAACCAACATATTAATGGGTTGCGATATCTGGATCTTATGGCCACAAAAAATGTGGGTTGCGTCAGTTAAAACATTCGTTGCAATAAGTTGGTGTTAATGCCACAGTGAACAAGGTGGTTGCCTTTTTGGGTACCTATTGCCACAACTAATTGTGCATTGCGATAATATTGATTTAGTGTTGCGATAGATTTGTGTTTGTTGCCATGAATATTTAGTTGGTTGCGATTATGCCTGCTTGTGGCCACGATGAAATAGCGTTGTCTAAAACTTAACCTTTGTTGCGATAGCTCATATGCCTGTTGCATCCAGAAAACAATTCGTTGCGTTTGATTTGTGTTTGTTGCCATGATTATTTAGTTGGTTGCGATTATGCCTGGTTGTGGCCATGATGAAATAACGTTGTCTAAAACTTAACCTTTGTTGCGATAGCTCATGTGCCTGTTGCATCCAGAAAACAATTCGTTGCGTTTGATTTGTGTTTGTTGCCATGAATATTTAGTTGGTTGCGATTATGCCTGGTTGTGGCCACGATGAAATAACGTTGTCTAAAACTTAACCTTTGTTGCGATAGCTCATGTGCCTGTTGCATCCAGAAAACAATTCGTTGCGTTTGATTTGTGTTTGTTGCCATGAATATTTAGTTGGTTGCGATTATGCCTGGTTGTGGCCACGATGAAATAACGTTGTCTAAAACTTAACCTTTGTTTCGATAGCTCATGTGCCTGTTGCATCTAGAAAACAATTTATAGTTTAAAAACAATTTATTTGCTTTAGTTTGAATTGCCTAATCATCAAAACAATTTAAAGTTTAAAAACTTTAGAGACTATAGAGCTCTAATTACTAGAATCAAACGCTCAATTTTAGAACTTCATTTATTATTTATTAGAAAAAAATAGAGAAAAAACTGCATATTTATTAGAAAAAAATAGAGAAAAAAAACTGCATGTAAAAACATGCAAATAGAGGAGTCGAACTTCGAACCCACCTCCATTTCTACTTGAAATGGTCCTTACCACTGCGCTACAAATCACTTTGCTCGTAGTCCTTGCATTCAACTTTTTTGTATACAGTTTTGCCACACGCTTCGCCATGTCACTGGACACCCAGGACCTCGGACTACAGCAAAGTGCGACAGACCATCACACCACATCGTTGCCTGTGAAAGGGCTCCTTGGCTCCTTGGTTCTCACAAGAAAATGCACAGTCAACACCAAAGAAAATGCACAAGAAGGTGCTGTTCATTTGTACAGGAAGCTGACTACTATTGCTTCACTTTTAGAATGAGCATCTAAAATACAATTGCAAAAGGCAACGAATTGCATTTTCAGCTTGCAAAATTGAAGTAACACCTGACGACATCCAGCACAAATTTACGCACCACTTAAATTGCAGAATTCAAGTAAAATCATAATTTAAGCTCAACACACGGTCTAAATTAAACAAAAGTTTGCATACTAGATACCAATTAAAAGAAACAAATATCACATTAATACATATAGGATCACAATTATGTAAAAAGCTCATCTTCCTCTCCCTGGCCTAAAGTGTTGACAGGTGCAACATGCCCGTCGTTGATGTAGGTGTCATCATTCTCATCATCATCATCAGGTATGTCATCTTGATCTGGTTCTGGCACAGGTATAGCACTTTGAATAATGCTGGCATCTCCAGTCACTCCATCGAGGTCATTCCTTGTCCAATTTGTCAACTCTCTAAGCTGGATACAAATGTCCATGTCCTCCACACCTACATCGACTGAGTCAATATCAATCTGTCCCTGTTGTTCAGTTTCTCCTTGTTCTGGCATGGAAAACAAGGTCCTAGGCTTCATTCTAACAACACTACTCCATTTGGGTTTATTTGCACATTTAACGTAAAAAACCTGCTCCACTTGAGTCCCCAGAACGTAAGGATCATTCATATATCGACGACGAGTTGTATCAATATCTATAATCCCATATTGATCCT
This sequence comes from Miscanthus floridulus, assembly GCF_019320115.1. Taxonomy (NCBI): domain Eukaryota; kingdom Viridiplantae; phylum Streptophyta; class Magnoliopsida; order Poales; family Poaceae; genus Miscanthus; species Miscanthus floridulus. Next base: position 137,579,495 of record NC_089582.1, read on the forward strand.
TACTGAACCCTTTACTTTTACTCTTGGATGCGGCAGGAACATCAAACCAATCACACTCAAACAATATGACTTCTTTTTCACCAGGGAAATCTAGTGCGATTACCTTATTAAGGACACCGTACCAATCCATATTGCTCGTACTATCATCACCCTTCACTAGAACTCCTGAATTTTGTGTATTGAAGCTAGCCTCTATAGCAGCGGTTCGGAAAAAAAAATCATTAATTACGCATCTGTTGAAAACCCGAGCCACATAATGAGGACCCTGTGAAAGATCATATAGCTCTTCACTGATCTTCCGCTCTTCATAAAGTTCCTTGGCCTACACGCAAGAAAAAAATATAAGGACTGCTGTATTTTAAAAGTGACACTATATATATATCAATGCATAAAGTACCTTGAACCCTGACACTATATATCAATGCATTATTCTTAACTCTCCACCGATGACAGATAACAAAAGATCACACCCAAACGCAGCAAAGAGATATTATTTTCTAGCAGTAAGAGAGATTACTTTGACCAACCACATAGCAGATTTCAGAAATGTAAAATTCTAGCAGAATTCTACTTTGACCAACCACATAGCAGAATTCTACTATATATTATTTTCATACAGATTTCATTCTAGTATATACTGCTAGAATTCTGCTATGTGGTTGGTCAAGTAGTAGTGAAGAGAGATTTACTGGAGCGGGCAAAGAGATATTAATTTCTAGCAGCAAAGAGATATTATTTTCTTAGTAACCCTTTACTGGAGTGGGCTTAACTCTACTCAGATTGGTTAAAGGCTCCACAACAGGGGGATTATTTTTTGTAAGTATATTTGAGATTCTTAACTTGAGAAAGCAACTGATGATGACTAATCCTTCTTCAGCAAGGGGGATTAGTTGGAGGTCAGCCTGTTTAACTCCAGTACCTAAATTGAGACGGGAGCAATAACTCAAATGCTGAGCCAATGGGGTAGCATCTCTTCACATATTTATATTGACAAGAGATTGTTTAGGAACAAGAAGAGCACATGAGGGAAGTTATCACAGGTAACATGAGGGATATAGTAGTGCAATGACCAACAAGGCAACTGTGATGGCTGGAATTTAAACCTAATGGTCCTAGTTCCATGGAAAGACATACATGATGGACACAAATACAGCTGTATATGGCGATTATTGACATAGTACTACATCTTATTGTAACTGATAAAATAGTGTACAGTAAGTCAGCAATGTGAGCCAGCAAACATGTTGAAAAAGCATCTCACAATGAGAGTTAAGCCTGCTGACACTCATGGCATTCCCTAGCATTGCACAGATAGCAATAGGGGATGACAATACATCACTTCAGTTTCCCCACAACATTTGAAGAGTTCGAGAACTGAAAATTAACATTGCGAGAGGCTACTCAAGTGCACATTACTCACCTTACGTTCAAACCATCCAACAAAATGCTCCCTGTGACGCTTATCAACGCCTTGTGCGCTAGTTCTTCTCAACAGCTCCTTATGCTTCCTATACATTTATTTTGGGAAAAACATATTAGTATGCATTCAACTATAAACTGTGTAAAAACACAAAGAAAAATGTTTCTAACACTTACTCGATCCATCTCAGTGCCTCATCACAGTTTGATAACATATAGTGCCGCATCCGCAACATTTCAGATTTAGGAAGATGCTCTAATTTGCAGCCTTTCTTACTGTAGTCGATGCTGCCAACTATGCTAGACCCAGCCGGTGGTTCATTGACCACGCTCCTCTCATGGCGCATTGGTCGATCCAGCTTCGTTTCAATGTCTTCTAGGAAGCGAGAGCAGAATGTCATGCACTCCTCTAAGATATATCCCTCTGCTATCGAACCTTCTGGATGTGCCTTGTTCCTAACATATCCTTTAAGTGTACGTAGATACCTCTCGATTGGATACATCCACCGATAACACACAGGTCCACCAAATTTAGCCTCCTCAGCTAAATGAACCGGCAAATGCATCATAATGTCAAAGAATGCTGGTGGAAATATCATCTCAAGCTTACATAAAGTCTCTGCAATTGAAGAGCTTAGTGTTTCTAAATGAGTTTGCACCAGCTCCTTTGAACACAGCGCATTGAAAAACCTGCTAAGCTCAATCAATGGTCTAGCAACAGCTTCAGGCAAGATATGCCTTGCAACTAAGGGCAACAGTTTCTGTAAAATAACATGATAGTCATGTGATTTTAGTCCAGAAACCTTACATCCATTCACATCCACACATCTCTTTATATTAGACGCGTAACCGTCAGGCATCCTCACTCCTTCTAAGAATGTGCATAGCATCTTCTTCTGGTCCCTGTTTAAGGAGTACAATGATGATGGCAAAATATACTTTCCATTCTTCACCACCGGATGCTGATCCTGCCGTATCCCAAGATGTTGCATGTCAAGCCTCGCCTTTTCACTATCCTTACTCTTACCATCTATGTGAAGCAATGTCCCAATAATGCTTTCACAGACATTTTTCTCGATGTGCATAACATCCAAGTTATGCCTTACAAGCAATTTTTCCCAGTAAGGAAGCTGAAAAAATATACTCTTCTTCCTCCAGTTGTGCCACCTACTGTCTTCTTCACGTTGCTTCCTCTTCCTTGTTGCTTTCCCAAATTCTGGTTGCTCAAAACTTTCATACTGTTGTAGAACCTGAGCACCGGTTAGTGGCATAGGTGCCTCCCTCATCTCTGTCATGTTGTTGAAGCTTGTTTTGCTCTTGCGCCACCTATGGTTCTGAGGGAGAAATCGACGATGACCCATGTAACAATGCTTTGACCCAAATTTCAACCATAAGTACTCTGTATCTTTGTGGCAGTATGGGCATGCAAACTTTCCTTTAGTACTCCAACCAGATAGCATGGCATAAGCAGGGAAGTCATTTATAGTCCACAACAGAAGCGCATGAAGAGTAAACGTCTCCTTCTTATTCTCATCCCATGTTTCAACACCTGTCACCCATAACTCTATGAACTCGACAATTAGAGGTTGCAAATAGACATCAATATTCATTCCAGGTGATTTTGGCCCTGGAATCAACATAGACATCATCCAATAGGGTTGCTTCAAACACAACCAAGGAGGCAAGTTGTAAGGGATTAGGATGACAGGCCATGTAGTATATGCAACATTCAACATCCCAAACGGATTGAAGCCATCAGCTGCAAGACCGAGCCGTATGTTGCGAGGGTCCTTAGCAAAATCCTTATACTCGCTATTCACATGCTTCCATGCCAATGAGTCTGCCGGGTGACGCATTTTCCCATCATTTACTAGTTCTTCCTCATGCCAACGCATCAGCTTTGATGTCGATGATCTCATATACAATCTTTGCAAGCGAGGAATAAGTGGAAAATAACGAAGGATCTTACGTGCAAAACACTTCTGCTTCTTTCCACAATCAATGTCAACATGATCATCCTTTTCAGTACCGCCTGTCTCTTTCCATCTAGATTCTCCACATGTTGGACACTTATCCAATTTAGCATAATCTCCACGAAATAACACACAGTCATTGACACAGGCATGAATCTTATCGTAATGCAGGCCAAGATCTCGAACAACCTTCTCCACTTTTTCCAAGGAAGCTGGGAGACAATGGCCAGCAGGAAGCACAAGCAAGAACAACCGAAGTATGCGTTCTAAACTGCTATTACTAATGCCATCCATGCATTTAATCTGAAATAGCATGACAATGAAAGAAATCTTTGTAACCTCTTTGCAACCTGGATACAACTCTTTCTTTGCCTCTTCTAGTAGCCTGAAAAGTTTTTTTGCAGTTGCATTTGGCTCGTCCTCATCTCTTCCTGTGATTTCTCCATGTATAACACCTCTAATTAGTGAAGAAACTAAATCATGGGAACTTTCAGCATGATCTACCGCAGGGCCATCATTGTTATCATTCTCAACTAACGAAGGCTCGGAATTACCTTCTCCTTGAATGAAACTCTCATCAAACCCTCTCAGTGCCACATGAGTTCGAACCTCCTTTTCACTTCGATAAGACATGCAGCGACATCGAGTACACGGACATGGAGCTGTTTCTTCACTAGATGTGCCCCCAAATACACTCTGTAAAAAATTCTTGAATCCTGCCTGCCAATCAGATGTATATCTGGACATCCGCATCCAGCTCTTATCTTCATTTGACATCCCTACAGTGAGCACGAATCCACAGAATAAATACCCACTATCAAGCTAACATTATGAATTGAAAAGTTTCTTTCCTAATGAGCATGATATGCCTTTGCAGCTCTCCCCAAGAGTTCGAAGTTCTTCAAAAGTTCACCAAGGAGAGGAAAATTAACTAGGACCCCTGTGTTTTCTGCTCACCTTGTTTGAAGCACAATAAAAGCCAGCTGAGGGGGAGCAAGCTGGGGTCGCCGGAGGGGAACAGGGGCGGGTGCCTCTTTGCCGCTGCTCAGCCGTTTCGTTTTACCGGCTGCGAGGCGGCTATGCAGTGGTGGTGAAGAGCGCGACGGCGTCGAGGACAGGGCGCCGGTGAGACAGAGCGGTGGACGACGTGGCCCGGCGAGGCTGATGAGGAGGTGCTGGCCGGCGACGCGAGCTCGAGGTGCAGGTGGCGGCGAACGAAGGAGGCGGCGTGCTGGTGCTCCGGGTCGGCGAGGTTGGGCGCGTCGGCGTGGTCTATGGCAGGCTCGGCGCAGAGCGCGACGGCGAGGACGACGCGTTGATGCAGTGCGTCGATGACGAGGCGGTGAGGTCGAAGATGGCGTTCCAGGAGGCGGCGAGCTGCGCGGCGTGGAGCTGGTGAGGTGCAAAGCAGTGGCGGCGGCGCTGTTGGGATGGAGAAGGCGGCGCGGCGAGCGGCGCAGAGAGGAGGAGGCGGCGTGGTTCTCCCCGGCGTGCTCTGTCGAAGAGGTCGCGCAGCCGTGGCGAGGTGAGCTCGGCGTGGCGGGGCTGCGCCGGAAAAGGAGCGTGGCGGCGGCGGAAAGAGGAGCGGGCGGCGGCGGAAAGAGGAGCGTGGCGGCGTGACCTAGAGACGACTTGGCCTGTTCTTTTCGTTGTTTGCAGCGGCCACTGAGGAGTGCGTTGTTTGCAGCGGCCCATTAGCGTTGTTTGCACCGGCCCATTAGCGTTGTTTGCAGCGGCGTCGCAATCATCTCCATTTAGTACCACACCGGACACTGAGGAGTGCGTAGCACTGCTTAAAAGGGAGGGCATGGCTGCGCCTTCGAATTCCGAACTGAATCATATCCATCAACGCTTGGTCTCTTCCTGTGCTATGGGTTTAATGGGCTGGCTGGCTCCGTTCGGGCTCCCGCTCGCCGGTTGAGCCTGTAACGATGTTGCCTGGCTGGCCCTATAGCACAATTTTTTTCCCTCTTTTTCATTATACCTATAGCCCATTGCAATTATTTTAATTCATATTTTTCGTATTAACATTTACCCTATTAAATCACATTCTAAATTTGCCACACCTTTTTTTCTTGTCCAACTAAATCACATTCTAAATTTGCCTCACCTTTTTTCTTGTCCAACTGTATATTTTAATTATACAAACTACAATTTGTATCTACTGTGTAGTCTCTTGCATGAACCCACCCAACTTTAAGCCAACTTGAATTCTTAGAGGCCCAATATAATATTTAATCTATTGGAATGAGTTTGTTCGAATATTTAAGTTGTTCGAATATATGTTTTCGGTTTACGCTTTACGAGTATACATTTTTTCAAACGGGCCGCCCGGCACGGCACGGCACGGGCACGGCGAGGCACGAGCACGGCGGCACGGCGGCCCGCCGTGCCGTGCCTGATAGTGCCGCCGTGCCTGATAGTGCCGCCGTGTCATGGTCGTGGCCCTTGACTAGGAACTCGCTGTCCTTGTTTTCGGTTTACGCTTTACGCCGAGTATATAGTGTTTCAATCGGTCCGCCCGTGCGGCCCGCCGTGCCGTGCCTGATAGTGCCGCCGTGCCTGATAGTGCCGCCGTGTCATGGTCGTGGCCCTTGACTAGGAACTCGCTGTCCTTGTTTTCGGTTTACGCTTTACGCCGAGTATATAGTGTTTCAATCGGTCCGCCCGGCACGGCACGGCACGGGCACGGCGAGGCACGAGCACGGTCGGCACGGCGGCCCGCCGTGCCGTGCCTGATAGTGCCGCCATGCCTGATAGTGTCGCCGTGTCATGGTCGTGGCCCTTGACTAGGAACTCGCTATCCTTCTTGTTTTCGGTTTACGCTTTACGCCGAGTATATAGTGTTTCAATCGGTCGGCCCGGCACGGCACGGCACGGCACGGGCTCGGCGAGGCACGAGCACGGTCGGCACGGCGGCCCGCCGTGCCGTGCCTGATAGTGCCGCCATGCCTGATAGTGCCGCCGTGCCTGATAGTGCCGCCGTGCCTGCCGCCGTGCCTGATAGTGCCGCCGTGTCATGGTCGTCGCCCTTGACTAGGAGCTCCGTGACGCGCCACCACACCCGCCAGCGAGCGCGGTCAAGCGCCACGCCGCAGGGACGCGCCCGCTCCCCGGTCGCGTGCTGCCACGAGGAAAACTATACTGGAGTACACGAGACAAAATATGGCACAACTTAATATTCAAAGTTTGGCATTCACTCTTGATATCGTTTATGTGAAAATTTATTCAAAGTACGGCACGAGACAAAGCGTGGACTTGTACATATGAAAAATTCATTATTGTGTAATTTCACATATGAAAATTTCGTTTATGTGTACACATATGAAAATTTCGTTTATGTGTACACATATGAAAATTTCGTTTCCCTGTACATATATGAAGTCCCGTACTAAATTTTCCGTCTGTTTTTTAGGAGCCCGCCAAAGCATCGATTGGATGCGAAATTCACGCGCCTAAAGTCCTCGAGCGGCCTTTACATTTACTCTCCTGCCGCCCCACTCCTAAAACCGTGCGGCACACATCGACTGTTCGTCTTCACCAGTTAGGTCAAGAGACGGCGCTGCCACTCTCACCATGAAGACGGCGACGACGCGCGACCACGGCGACGGCGACGACGGCAGCGACGGCGCGCGACCACGGCTGGGCACCATGAAGAAAAGTTGTCGATCTTCAAACACCACACGCAGAAGCGTCAGCTTCGCCGAGCCTGCTTCAGAGGAGATGCGCCCACACCAACACGATGATACTGATGACGAAGATGAAGATGACGGCTTGGGGGTACTACGCTTCCTGCACACGAGGTACTAAATAAATCTGCTAGCTACCTTCATTTGGATTGCCCCTAGTTGTTCTTGTTCTTGGGCATGACTTCCTGCCTTGGCAATGATCAGGTTAGGGTTAGCAATTTTTTCGGTTCATTTTTTCGGTTTTCTTGGGCAATTTTGTTCTTGGGCATGACTTCCTGCCTTGGCGATGACGACCTGGTTGGATCTTAGTTGGTCGATGTGGAGCCTAAATTCACGTAATCACTGGATCTGTGGAGGTCTATCCGGCCATGCAGTTGCAGAGCAATAGTGCCACGTAGGCCGGTATTCTTTGGGACATTTTCTACCGGCAAATGTTTGGATCCGATTAATTGAAAGTTTCAAACCAATATCTAGAAAGTGCTTCTCATTTCATCACTAGATTGTCAATATAGTTCTTTGCACAATACTGTATACATCAGGATTAGAGTCTACTAAATGAAAGTTGTATGTGAAAAATTATAGGATTTAGCCTCTTTTTTTCTAGTGCATATCATGAGCATATCATGAGATTTAACGTGAGGACCGCGTTGGAGATATATTGAACTGTAGTGTAGTCTCTGTTTCTTGTTTCTCAAAATCTGGTGCCACTGTGCCGCTAGGCACTTCCATGATTTCTCCTAAATCTAAATCACCAATTGTGCCACATGTTTGACTGTTGTTTGATGGAATGATATTTTTTTTTGGCTTAGCCAATGACTGACCAAGTCATTGTTTTGGCATTGCCAACTATACTTACTGTTTCAGACCACTCAGAGAAGTTCAGTATTCACTGGAGCAGTAAGTGGACATGGGTGTGCATCTGCTAGGCTAGGGTTAGCATTTTTTGAGAGAAAAATTTAGAGCTGCTACACAAGTATATACTCGAATTTCAAACAGACTTCTAGTTGGGTTGACATGTTAAAGAACTCGAATTTTTTTTGTTGAAGAACTCCAGTTTTTTTTTACTGTCTCAGCCATAATAGTTTCAAACAGACTTCTAGTTGGGTATACATATACATATACAAGTGCGCTTGCTGTCTCTATTTAACCAGCACCAACAGTGTACGTATACATATACAGTGTGCATGCATGTCCTTGCTAAACCAAATTTAATTATATTTTTACAATTAGATCATATTGTGAGAACTCATAATATAATAAGCAGGACTAATGTTACTATGTTTTATATGCAGGGAACCATTGACGGATGAAATGTGGACAATTTATTTACAATTGAAGGGGCATTCTGAGGAAGATGAACTTATCGAACTTGAAGTCGATAGAGTTCATCTCACATTTCATAACCTGATGTATTTCAAGGAACAGTTTGGCTATGGATCAAGGGATTATTTATACTACAAGAAGCGTTGCGGAGGCAATGTAGCTACAATTGAGCCCATTGAATATTTACGAGATGCAGATAAAATGCTACATGACAATGCTAAGGAAAAGGAAATCAGGTTGATAATGTTTGATGATCAGAGACTTTGTTTTTTTGCTGCATGTTTATAGTTAGTTTAGTCATATACAGTTCTGAATTATCTCTTTTATACTAGACTTTGTTGCTGCATGTCCTTGTTCAACCAAATTTAATTGTAGTTTTATAATTAAATCAGGTTGATAATGTCAAAGGAGCCCGAAGTTCAGGGAGATGTCAGCATAACGCCAATTAAACAACATGGGGGGAAGCGAAGACATGCTGATACTGGAACTGATAGGCAGCAACTTGATGCCTACAAGGTTTGGTTAGTAGAAATGCAAGAGGAAGACCCAGAAATAGGTATACTCATTATTTCCATAACTCATTAAATCGGTTAGGATCAGATATAATGTTGTTTTGACAATTGCATTTGGTTAAACATGGTTCACAGACTTCAGGGATGACTTCAGGGACGAAACAATTGATACGTACAAGGAGTGGCTCAGGCACACAGGCCGGCGTCGCCATATGCGTAAATAAATTTCTTTAATCACATCATCAAATACTTGTTCATTGAATAAATTAATTGATATATGCTCTTTTTTTTGTTGTGTGTAGTCTCGTTATTACAAGAACATTCAGATACAGATAATGATCATTTGTCTCAAGGTGAGGGAGGTGAGGGAAATCAGGAAAGGAGAACAACAAACAATAATAATAATCGGCCATCTCATGCAAGAAAACCAAAGGAAGGGAATGGTATATGCTTGTCTCTTATTTTTAAAATGTATGTTGTAAACTCTTTTGCTGACCATGCGTGTTATATTTGTCTCAAATGTGAATTAGGTGTATCCAAAACCCGTCGACGTGGATGTCTCAAAGGTTACAAAGCAGCTGCTAAAAGAATCAGGGGCGGAACTCAGAAATTAAAAGTTGAATTTGATGCCTTGACGGGAGGACCCTGTGGTGACAACAGTCGTACATTTGTGGATGAGATTGTAGTGTTCACTAGGAAAAAGACTCCACTTATAGGAGTGAAATCTTGGAAGAAAGTCAAGGAAATTGTAAAAGAATCAATAGTACAAGAGATGATGGTAAGTAAATTTTGAGCTTTAGCCTAATCTAATGATTTCAACGCCTCTACTTTACTCTTATATTGGTCATTACATTGAAACAGAAAATTTGGGACTTAGACACTGTTGAAGATGCTAGTGAAAAGATATTGGCAATTGCCAAAGAGAGGTACAAAGGATGGAGAACTTCATTCAGTTCTACATACAAGGCATACTCCACTGATGCTGAACGTATGAAGCATAAGCCTGAAGACTTAGACATCGTGGAGTGGTACTACTTGATCCAATACTTTGGATCTGAGCAATTCCAGGTTTGTTTGTGACCAAATTTGTTACTAATCCCGGTTTTGTAATGCAATTAACAGCACTATGCTCATTCACCTTTTGCAGAAACTTAGCACAAAGAATTCAGAAAACCGAAAGAAACAAAAGACTAAGCATCTCATGGGAGCGAAACCATTTTCCCAGATTCGTTTCGAACAGGTAATAACTACATTAAATAATATGTAGATTACTTTCTGAAATATATGGCCATCACCTAATGCTACATTTTTGGCACCTTAGACAAACCGTGCTACAGGTGAACAACCTACTGATCTGCAACTTTGGATGAAAACTCACACCAAGAATGGGGAATGGTCAACTGATGAAGCTAGGGATGTTTATGTGAGTTCTTTGTGTATGTTTGCATCATTAAAATTCAGCATGTTTACCTTAAAATTTGGAACTTCTTAATCTTACATGCTCCTAATTTGTTTGACATGTTACACTTAGGAAAAAGCTTGCATCGAAGTTACAAATGTAGAAAGAGGGAAGGATAGGCCTTTTCTTACAGCTGAGGAGGAAAACTTAGTTTTCCAACTCAACTACTCAAAAACTCTTGGAACAAAATCATACAAGTCTCATGGACGTGGCTACATGGCGAAATATCCAACACGAAGAGCTCTACTGAAACAAAAAGAAGAAGATGCAGCTCGTGCTGAATTGGATGCCCAAGAAGAAAGAATGCAGCACCAAGAAGAGGTTCGAGAACTAAAAGAACAGCTTGCAAATGAAGTTTCAGCAAGGCAAAAAGATAAGGAAGAAAGTAAGAAACAAATGGATGAAATGAGGGTAGAATTCCGTCAGCTTTTGCAACAGGTATCCCCTTTGAAACATGTTTCAACTATTGTTTTAGCTCCGTATTCCTCTAATTTCCCTTGCCTTCTGTCCTGCACAGGCTATGTCTGGAACCATGATCCCCACACAGGTTTCAAATGGACCTACTAACCAGAACTTCATCACACCACCACGCTTAGAGGCTGATGCTGTACAGGTAATCTGTTGTATGATCCCGACACATGCTTCCAAATGAAATGCATTTTGTTTACACCAAAGTTTCTTTGTGGCAGACTGCTGAACCACAAAGCGTAATGACTACAGAAAAGGAAGTTGTTGCACCTCACACCATAAAAGCAAAGAGTACTTCAGCTAGGAATATTTTTACAAAAACTAATGCTGCTGCTGGATCAACGATGAGTTTTGTTAGTTCCGATCAGCTATTGAGGACTCGTAATCAGTTAAAGAATCAGCAGGTATGAATAATGTTTTGATTTGAATCCTCATAACTTGATCTGCACGTGATGTTTACCATGTCATTGCTAGATTTTTTCCTATGCCTTCTGTTGTGTATGCCCTCCAGTAAAGAAACAAGTGATGTTTACCATGTCTATTTAATAAACTTTGCCATTCCAATTTCTTTACTGACTACAGTTGTTTTGCACTTGACATTTAAGATGATTCAGTAACTGATCGCTATTGCTTTTGTTTAACATGTGGGGATAAATAAACTACATTTGACAACTCTAGTGTCCCATTGGATTCTCACAGAATTTATTTATAGATTGAATTGTTAAACATTTTTTCCTAGCAGTGACAAGACACAGTTGTTCTCCTTCTAGGGTTGATCTCAATTTCTCTTGTTCTATGATTGCTAATTACTCCTTTAATTTAATCATATATGTTTTCATGAATCGCAGAGAAACTCGGACAGCCAAAACAATTAGAGAAAGCTTCTATGGCTTAATGTTGATGGCCGGCCACAACAAGAATGACAAGTTACAAAGATGCTTATTTGTGGTTGTGTAGCTGATTGTCGATGGAGCAACCAGCGAACTCATTATTAGATCGATTTATTATATGCTAAACAATGTTGTGAACTAAGTTAAATATGGTTTCTTTATTTTGTTAGTTGTAGTCATGTTCTTTAAAGCACAATTCTGGTCATTGTGTGTTACTTTGGTTTGAGACAAAATTTGAATTAATGAATGTATCAGTTGGTTATATGTGATGTGCATGCTGAGAAAATAATCTAAAAACTGCTATTCAAATTCCCCTCGTTGCGATAGAATAATAGGCAACCATTGATTTTGGTTGCAATATGCATTATTGCGACGAACTTTATGTGTTGCATTACCATATCATCTATTGACACCAACAATTGTTTGTTGCATGTGCCCTCTATTACCACCAACACAAATTTGTTGCAACTTCCATATATTACCTCGAATACTAGTTTGTTGCATTATCATATCATCTATCGCCACCAACAATTGTTTGTTGCATGTGGCCTCTATTACCACCAACACAAATTCGTTGCAACTTCCATATATTACCTCGAATACTAGTTTGTTGCATTATGATATCATCTATCGCCACCAACAATTGTTTGTTGCATGTGGCCTCTATTACCACCAACACAAATTCGTTGCAACCTACATATATTACCTCGAAGACTAGTTCGTTGCATTACCATATCATCTATCGCAACCATATCTGATACGTTGCAAAAGCACTTTGATGCAATGGATCACACTTTGCAGTAATATGACCATATGGCCACGTAATTTTGGAGTGGCAATACTTTTCTATTGCAACACTTTCGTTCGTGGCAATCATGAAATATTGCAGCCAAGTGTTTCGTGGCTATAGAACCTTAGGCAACCAATCTAATCGTTGCAATATTTGTTCTTGCAACCAAGTATTGGTTGCAGTAGGCTTTTTTTTACATTGCAATAGCAAAATCTGTTGCAACACCACATCTTCAGTGGTTGCCTGAGGCTATTGCACCGTTCCAACTGCAACCATCTATCGACCACCAGACTTAGATGCAATTGATTCCAGTTGCAACCAAAATAGCCATATTGCAACCAAATATAGGCGTTGGCCAAGGCCTGATTCCTAGTAGTGACATTTTGTACGAGGCTCTCTCTCTCTCCCCTCTTACCTATGGGGGGGGGATTGGATCATTGGTTTCCAACTTTGAAACCTGATGCACAAGGAGAGAGCTCAGGATGGCGTTGGTTGTATGTTTTTTTTTCATAGTAGGGGTCTCAACTTGGTAATCTCTCACATAGATTCAGCTAATTGCTTCTAGCTCTCATCTTTTGAATCCCTTTGCTGAACATCTTGCTAATGTTAGTTCGTTGTCCACCCACCGACACCGATGGAAACATTATGTCAAAATATTTTATATACATATTTTTTAATTTAAAATGCTATAAATTATAGGATATATCTGTAATAGAATGTGACTATGACAATTTAGCTTATTACACCATGCCATCTCTAGAGAAGAAATAGTACCTCATAGAAATTAAGGGCCTCTAGAAGTTATTGGTCTCGTTCTATATATAGACCAAATTTACTCGTGGCATGTATAGAGTTACCACAACAGTTGTTATCATGCAAAAAAAAACATCATGGTTTCTAACAATTTAGATACACGTAACAGTGCCGCTACAATTGCCTAAGAAAACCCCTTTAAACGCTGTGATATTGCCACAGGGCCACGTGTCTTCCTCGTAGATTTAACACGTCATTAAACTATGATGTGGCAGCCCTCCATGTTGGAATCCCTTTTATCTTCTAAAGTAACCTACCTTCTGTCTCCATTGCAGGGCCCATGTTGTTCTCTTCTCTCTCTCTCCTATCGGTTTTTAACTTTGCTTCCATGCATGGATTTCTCCTCCCCCCAAAGGCCCCAACCGCACCCGTCGCCCCAACAAAACCTCCGAGCAGATCACGACCTCCGCCATCCCGCTTAACCACACCACCCTACCTTTCCTCCCCTCTTACTCCTTCAGCACTCTGCTAGCCTCAAGCTTGCTCTCGCCCTCTTTCTCCCAGATCTCCGACGCTCGACGCGCCGCGGATCCTCCTCCCGATCGCGTCCTGATGGCCTCCAGGTCGGTTTCTTGATCCCTCGATCCCGAATCAATCCCACAGCTTCTTGCTTCGTGATGGATGTCGTGGAGCTTGCTGCGGCGGCGAGGCATGGATGCAAGGTCTGCGAGAAAAGCTTCCTGTGCGGCCGGTCGCTCGGAGGACACATGAGATCGCGCATCTCGCTCGGCGAGGCGGCGTTGGAGGTTCACGCCGACGACGAGCTGAGGCGTGCTTCGCCGAACGGTGGCCGGAGCTGCAATGGAGTGGTCGGGTACGGGCTGAGGGAGAATCCCAGGAAGACTCGGCGGCTATCCGATTTCGCCAACGAGGAGGATGGCGAACATGGCGTTGGCGATGGCGATGGAGAGCAGCACAAGGCGTGCCGGGAGTGCGGGAAGCTGTTCTCGTCGTGGAGGTCTCTGTTCGGGCACATGCGGAGCCATGCGTCCGGCGGCAGGTATCGCGACGACGAGCATGATGTGGACGTGGAAGAGGAGGAATTCGTCCCAGTCCCAGAGGAGGCGGAAGCAGAGGAAACAGAGATGGTGACGCCGATAGAGGCGCCTGTGGCGGCGGCGCCGGCGGCTCTGACGGTGCTGTCCGCGCCCCCTAGGCGGAGGCGCCGAACGATGCGCGTGGCGGCTCCTGCCCCCGTGCCGCCGTCGCCGCCGATGCTGAGCGGGTTCGAGAAGGAGCCGGAAGACGTCGCGCTCTGCCTGCTGATGCTCTCGCGCGACACCGGCATGTGGAGCTCGCCGGCCAAAGAGGAGCCTTTCGAGAGCGCGGAGAAGCAGGCGGGACTCCCAAGAAGCGGCTACGCTTACAATTCCGACGACGACTCAGCTCTGCTCCAGTCCGCCGACGCCAAGATCAAGGGCCGCGTCGCCAAGAGGAGGAAGCGAGGCTCCCCGAAGCAGCGACGCGATCTCGTGGCGCCGAAGCGGACCCGGTACGAGTGCCCGGGGTGCGGCAAAGTGTTCAGCTCGTACCAGGCGCTCGGCGGCCACCGCGCGAGCCACAAGCGGATCAACGCCAGCTGCAGCTCCCCCAAGGTCACCCCCGCCGCCGCGTCCTCCACGCCGGAGCCAAGCACCGAGACGTACGCGTCGTTCAACACACTGTCCCCCTCCGTGTCGCCGGACTCGGTGGCCATCGGCTTTGGCAAGCCCAAGGACGAAGCGGTGGGCGACGCGAAGTTCGAGTGCGCGGTCTGCTTCAGGGTGTTCGCGTCGGGGCAGGCTCTCGGCTGGCACAAGCGATCGCATCTGATGCCCTCCGAGTCCGACGACGTCGAGCTGTACTACGTTAACGGCGCCGGCGCGGACCACCAGGAGCAGCATTCAGCAGCCGCGGACGGGTTCCTTGATCTCAACTTCCCACCGGCTGCACCGGAGGAGGCTTGAAGCTCGGCTGCGATGGCTGTACTGAACCAAGCTTGATCCGCAAGCGATCAATGGGGGCTCTGTACAGATTGATTCAATTCAATTCATTTTTTCCAAGCTTAAGGGAATCTTGGAGGAGGAGGAAGATTAAGAAGAAGAGTTCGAGTTTTCTCCCAGGTTACTTAATTTTTTTTTCCTTTAGCATTTCTGTTCTTCAGGGCACTAGATCAATAAGCCTGCCTTTGATGATATTCTGAGCTCGAGTAGCCGAGTTGGTTCAGTTTAGCGGATGCTAAGATTAGCTCGAAAGCTATCCATCTTCTTACTCGGTCAGTTTGTTATTTTTAACTTTACCATCTGCTTGCTCAAGTCCATTAGCAATTCCCCGTGAATTTCTGAGTCAATGCTAGCCTTTGCTCTGCTCCTACTTTTGCTCACCAACCTGAGGTAATTGTTGCCTCAAAGTAACCAATTGCTTCAGCCGCTGCATGCTCAGTGTACTAAGGTACTGTCATGCTACTGGTTGGTGGCTTTGCATGCTAGTGCTACGGTTCACTTCATACCAGAGAGAGAAGCAAGCAACAAGAGTACAGTACTGCACCTCTCTCTGACAGACAGCAAAGCAACGCAAATTGTGCATAAAGATTAGAAGGCATTGTGTTGTGCAAGCTAGATCAATGGAGGTATCGAGTATGTGAGCCAAGCGAAACAGCAGGGGAGCAGCAACTTCAAGCAAGGGATGGGCCGACGAGTACAGTGATAGAAGCTCAGGAGCTGCAAACTAAGTCTTAGTGACAAAATGATTGGTTAGGACAGTGGAACAGCAAATCTTTATGCAACAATAGGTACTGCTGAAGAAAGAGATTTGGCATGCATGTGTATGATGGTATGTGGGATCAGTCAGTGCAGTGTGCAGAGGGGTTGTTCACTTGTCCACCAGAACACTGGACAAATCTTCTCACTCACCGTTCCTTTCTCTCTCTGTTTCATCCCCACTCTTGCTTTAGCAAGCCTGCTCCGAGATAGTTTATAAGCCGGCTTATAACACTGGACAAGCCTCTAAAGAGTACTGCTGAAGACAGCTCACGCGATTGTTGTGTTGCTCATGTCTCTTTCTTGCCGGCTTCGTTGAACTAGTTTTGCTTTAGGAGGCACACAGGACACTTGCTCATTGCTGCAACTCCTGCCGGCTGCCGAAATTCTATAGTCCACAATTCCAGAGCACAGAGTTCGCATGCATCCAGCAGGAGTTTAATCCTTCTCTTGTTTGGACCGGAGGTGTTACCAGCTGTGCTCATCGCGCGCGTTTGTTCAGGTCACATCTGTGTAGTAGGCTAGTAGCACATTCCTTGCTTCAGTTCAGTAAACTAGCACATCAGAGATTCAGAGAACAATGTTCCATAGGTACATTGTGCAGAAGCGCGCGTGTGTATATATACTGTATGAATACCATGCATGTTTATAATTGCTATACGATTGCCAAGATGCAAGCAGTTCTTGTGACGCTTGATGGTTACGGTTTTTTTGAGAAGCAGATGCGATGGCGATCTCCAAGCACCTCTTTTTATGGGTGCCAATAGGATGGGACCACGCACGGCCATATGCCGGTCTTCTTCCCCATCCTATCCTATTCGGTGGAGCTCTCGATGCTGCTAACCCACAAGTCGAGCAAGGCTTCTCTTTTCTTTATGGCGCGAAAGATTAGGAGATGGCCTCATTTTGACCACAGTTACTATATAGCAGAGCCAATCGGTGTGCAGTCTGTGATTGTTGGCTTTGATTCTGCATAGTGCAGACCCAAGCTGATGTGCTTCAAGCAAGAGTCTGCATTGTACTTTCTAGCAGTGGTCCATGCATGGTCATGACTGTCTTCCTGGTGCTTGCAGAAAATATATTTCAGAATACCATTGTGGATCAAAAGAGCATAAGGGCATAATTAGTCGATTTGCCAGTTAGCTTCCATTTGTCTTACAATTAGTTGTAAGAGGAGATGTTGTATATAGTTCTTGACCGAGCAATTTCTTAGTCTCCATTAGCATTGACATGAATTGGTCGCCTCCAATCAACAGGGCATTTTATATTGCACTACTTTTTACTTCCAATTTCACTCCGAAACAAACTGTAAGATCTTTGATCAGCTAATGATGTCCCTAGACATCCTTGGAATAGCAGGTGCCACAACCCACAAGCCAAAGCCTAGAAGGAAATGAGCTGTCACAAGCTCTTCTTGCATCTAGGACAAAGGCCCAGGGTCACACTCCAACTCGCGACGAGAAGGATATGCATGTATATATATACACTTGCAGAGGAATATTGATCATCTCTGGGTAATGACTTGCTTGCAGAGACAATGGGAGGAGATATATACATAATATACTCATCCATAAACAAAGCCATGAGAGGGCATTGGTGTCATAGGTGTGCAGGCAACTTCTGTTAGTGGTTCCCACAAATGTGTGCCCAACCAAACCAGACACCTCTCACCACTGCACACGGAGCCATTGCTCTGTTGCCTTGTAACCACTTAAACCAACCTTTCTTTAGCAGCCAGGACAGATCCAGATCTGCCTGCTTCAGCGGTCATTACAATGCTACTAAAATTAGACAGGCGAGAGGGGTCTCAAAGATAGGAGCTCTAATTGGGTGCTTGTGACCGGATTAGTCGGCAACCACTAGCTGCGAAGATGCCATAAATTGTGGTTAGCCATTTTGACTTTGTGGCTATGCTCTTTATTTGTTTCTTCTTCTTTTTCTTTAGGAAAAAAGTTCATATTACTCCCTCCAAGTTCAGGCTAATGTTCAAATAACCCCCCAAACTAACATTTGGTTCAATTTACTTCCCTCCAACTATTTAAGTTGGTCCAACTAACACCTTAAAGAGATTTTTCTTTTTTGTTATCCTATGTACAAATTATATTTTAGTTTCAAATTTTGTGAGGTGACAGAGGACATTGCATTTTGTGTTATGAATTTTTCATCATTATGTTTTATACGATATTGTATCTCTAGTGTTAATTTATTATTAAATTTCCTAAGCTATCAAAATAGTGGCAAAAAGTTAAGATATATTTTTCTAACATAACTTACGATGTTCTCTATCATATCACAAAAGTTGATATTAAGACTCAACTAATACGTCGAAAAACAAAAATAACAAATCATGTTAAGGGGTAAACTAGACCAACTGAAATAGTTGGAGGGAGTAAATTGAACCAAATGTAAGTTTATGGGGTAATCTGGATATATGCCAACTTGAGGGGAGTAATTTAGGACCTTTTCCTTTTCTTTAACTGCCATCAGAGGTGCTGAAGGTCGCTAATACTAACTCGTTAACTCGGCATATTATTACTAGATGATGATACTGGACTGCTGGCAGATGCAAAGTTAGTGTTCACTATATGTATGAGTGAATTCAAGACTGCAATAATTGCCCGGGTTGATTGGATAGTGAGCAAAAGATCACACCAGCCAAGCTTTGGTTGCACTCTTCAAGGAAAGGCTACTGCTTTTTTACATGCCCCGAAATGTGTGTACAAATCATGCCTCTGTGTCTCTACTCTAATACTGTAGTAGCAAATGTTGCTCTCAACGAGTATATGCTACTTGCTTTTCAGTGCACTGTCGTCAGGGTGGTTAAAGAAATATAAAGGCCCTTAAATTGGTTGGGGTTAGCATATCCAGAAGCTTGGTTACCTAATAAGAAGATAAGAGTATGTGATGAGACATACAAAAAATAATCAGTGAATATAGCTGACCAAGGTAATTAGGTACTGGTAGGGTATCCTCATTGAAAGAGGCGAAATCAGAGCCTTCAGCTTGTAGAAAAGCAACGTTTCTCCTTTCAAAAAATGTACTGGCAGGAGAAGTTGTGAAAGGCAGCTGAAATGCTCCTTTGAACAATAGCTGTTTGCTTGCAACCATCAACACAGCCACCTGATTGCATTGCATGATAGGAGCAAACAAACCGACTGAATCTCCTCATCGAACCAGTACTGCAAAAGAAGAGGGCACAAAAAACGCGATAAGATTTGACACGCAACGCCTGTTAACCAACACACTCCGTTCTAAAACTATTCAGAAAAGAAAACCTCGTTGCTTCAGCTATTCAGTAACAGAAGAAGATGGTCACTAATAAAGTGATAGAAGAGCAAAATTTGAGTGCAGGAGCCGCCTAAATACATGCTCAATCAAGCGTTAGCATTTTCATTGGGCAAAACTATTGAAAGTGGGAAAAATACAGAAATGTGAAGGAAAACATGGCTTAGCCCAAGGATTTCTCGAGTGATTTCGGCTGTAGCTTCTTGAGTAATGCTCAACTCCCTCCATCCAACAAAAGGTATCATTCTCATTTTTCGAGAAGCCAAACAATTTTAACTTTAAATAAATAAATATAATAGATTATTAATATTCTCATTGTTGTTGTTGTTGTATTAATATTATTATAATATGTACTAAGTATTATTAGATTTAATTATTGAATATATTTTATGATAAGCTTATGTAGAGTTGCTAATATTTTTTAAACAAATTTAAATTTAGGAAAGTTTGATCTCTACAGAACTTACACGACTTTTATTGAGACGAAGGGAGTCCTATGGCTCCCACGGAAGCTCGCTTGAAACATAATAATGCCATGGTGACCATCACCTAACAAAAAAAATGCATCACCTTTTGATAGGACTCGATGCCCTACCGGAGTTGCTGCGCAGGTTATAGGGGTGGAAGAGGGGAGGACGTGGTCTGTACTCTCGACGTCGGCGATGGGCCGTGGCGGCGAGAGTGCGGCGGCTGCTGCTTGCTGCCCTAGAGCTCACGTGAGGGAGAGAGGGCAGGGACGGTTGGCTCTCAAGGGAAGCCAGCAACTTAATTATTGCTTTCTGCTTAATTCCAATCATCCCAGATTACAAGTATTTATTCTTCCATATAGATGCTATAATTAAGAAACTATATCTATCTCTAAGAAAATACCAAATAAACGATAAATTGGGCCTCTAAACCCCTTAACAGACCGACCCCCTAGCCACTATTGGCCCTGCGCCTGGCATAGGGGATGTCGGTCATAACATCTCTCCCCGCCTGCGCAAACAGCTCGTCCTCGAGCTGAAGTCGGGGTAGACGTCGCAAAGATACTAGAGAGGCTCCCATGTTGCGTCCTCCGCTGGCAGGCCGCACCATTTGACAAGCACGTGCCACACGTCTCGCCGAAGTTATGCACGAAGGGCGCGCTCCGGAGCTGGCAACAGCCGGCCATCCGATGTCGGCGGCAGAGGAGCAGGAGCTGCTGAGGGATCACCTTTGTGGGGCTTCAGCAGCCCCACATGGAAGACATCATGCAGACGGTCGCCCTCCGGAAGCTGGAGGCGGTACGCCACCTAGCCGATGTGCTCCAGCACTTGGAACGAACCGGAGTAGCGAGGGCCAAGCTTTCCTTTGGCATGGGGCTCAAGGGACAGGGCAGCGCGGTGGAGCAGGCGCAACCATACCCAATCCCTTGATGGCAAACTCCCGGTCACGGTGGGATACGTCGTAGTATTTCTTAGACAACTGCTGTGCTTGGAGAAGTCCTTTCTCAGAATCTCCGCGAGCACCTCGTCGGCGCTCCTGAAGAAGGCCGTCCACCGTGTCCGTTCTGGCCGACCCGACCGTGTAGGACAAGATGGTCGGGGGTGGCCAGCCATAGACCACCTCAAAAGGTGTGGCGCGTAGTGCTGTGTGGAAGGAGGTATTGTAGCGGTACTCCACCCAGGGCAGCCAGTCCACCCATGCTCGCGGCCGGTCACCTATGACACACCGAAGATACATTGCGATGACCTTATTGATCACCTCAGACTGACCGTCTGTCTACGGGTGGAAGGTCCGTGCTCATGCGGAGCGTGACGCTGGCCATCTTGAAGAGGTCACGCCACACATGACCCGTGAAAACCGGGTCCCTGTCGCTGACGATGGAAGAAGGGAACCCATGCAAACGAACAATGCCGTTGAAGAATGCACATGCAACCGAAGTGACGGAGTATGGATGGCCGAGGGCGATGAAGTGCGCATACTTGGAGAATCTGTCGACCACCGTAAGAATGACGGATTTACCACCGACCTTGGGCAGGCCCTCGATAAAATCCATCGAGATGTCCACCCAAACCTGGGACGGGACATCGAGGGGCTGTAATAATCCGGCGGGCTATAGGGACTCCGTCTTGTTCCGCTGACACACGGTGCACGCCCGCACAAAGTCTTTGACAAGAGCACGGTCGTCGGGGATGTAGAAGTCCGAGCGCAGGCGATGGAGCATCTTTTGGACTCCCTCATGGCCCGTCGAGTGAGCCAGGAGGAGCACCTGATGACGCAGGTCATCATAAGCTGACACGAATATGCGAGCACCGTGGAGCAGGAGACCTGATTCAAATATTTCATATCTCTCCTTGTCGGGACAATTTGAGCAGAAAGCCCATATCTATTATCTATTTTTAGAATCGAATTAGTCTGTTTTTTGCTATTTCGTACTGTATAATTCCATTGTTTATGGGAGTCGTCGACGCGCCAAGGTGCGGCCAGCGCGCCTTCCTAGAGGCGCTGAAGGAGAAGCTGAGCGTCCCCGGCTGCTGTTGTAGCCACGCTTATGTCGTCAAGGATGGCGAATGTCGGCGTGGACAACAAGTGCACAACCACCCCTGAAGCAGCACCGTCCTCGACGTCGCGGCCGAACAGAGCATCCGCCACAGTGTTAAGCCGTCCGGGGCGATATTCCATGATGAAGTCGAACCCAAACAGCTTACTGGTCCATTGGTGCTGTGACACAGTGGAGAGTCGTTGGTCTAGCAGGAACTTGAGGCTATAATGATCTGTGCGGACCAAAAAGTGACGCCCCCATAGGTATGGCCGTCAGTGGTGGACAAGCCCGATCAGCTCATGTTCATAAGCAGCGAGCTTGAGATGACGTGCAGCGAACGGTCGGCTGAAGAAGACGAGCGGTCCGTCGTCCTGGTGGAGAATCGCATCGAACCAGACGCCGGACGCATCACAGTCCATGGTGAACTGCTTTGCGAAGTCGAGCATCTAGAGTACGGGGCCTATAGATAGAGCTCGCTTGAGCGCCTGGAACACCATGTCCGCCTCATCGGACCAAGCGAACGCATCCTCACGCAGGAGGCGAGTTAGTGGGGCTACGATGACGCCGAAGTCGTGGATGTACTTCTGATAGTAGCCGACAAGGCCCAGGAAGCCATGTAGGCCACGGGTGGACCGTGGGGTCGACCATGACACCACAGCGGCCACCTTGTCGGCGTCCATGGCGACACCGCCCACTGAGATCACATGGCCAAGGTACGCCACCGAGGAGGCCCCAAATGAGCATTTGGAGTGTTTGAGGTGGAGCCTGTGCACCCATAACACGTCAAGGACGATGCTGATGTGCTGCAAGTGCTCTGCCTATGAAGAGCTAAAAATGAGGATGTCGTCGAAGAACACCAGCACGAACCTACGGAGGAAGGGGCGAAGCACATCGTTCATCTAGGCCTGGAACGTTGCCGAAGCGTTGGAGAGGCCGAATGGCATCACCAGAAACTCGAAGTGCCCATGGTGTGTGCGAAACGCTGTTTTGGTGGCGTCGTCAGGATGCATCTGCACCAGATGGTAGCCCGAGCGCAAGTCGAGCTTGGTGAAAAACCTGGCGCCATGCAGTTCGTCGAGGAGCTCATCAACCACCAGGATCAGGAACTTGTCTTTAGATGTCTTGGTGTTGAGAGCGCGGTAGTCGATGCAGAAACGCCATGAGTTATCCGCCTTGCGCACCAACAGCACGGGGGCGGAGAACGGGGACATGCTCAGTCTGATGATGCCTTGGGTGAGCATGGCTGCACACTATCGTTCCAGCTCGTCCTTCTATAGATGGGGGTAGCGGTAGGGACGAACCGCGACCAGTGTTGTGCCTAGAAGCAGGTGGATGCGGTGATCATATGGTCGCGCCGATGGCAGCCCCTGTGGTTCGTTGAAGACTGGCCCAAACTAGTGGAGGAGGCGGTCCAGCAGGGGCTGTGATGGGGTAGCCATGACCGTCCCTCGTGGTTGCCTCCCAAATGTCGCCGCGGGGAGAGCCAATGCCCTTCCATAGAATACGTCGCCCGCCTGAAAGGTCCTAATGGCTAGAGGGGGGGGTGAATAGCCTAATAAAAATTTCTACAACAACACTTAACCAAATGGTTAGACAATTATGAGGCGAAGCGAGTGTTGCACTAGCCTACTTAAAATGCAAGCCACCTACCACAATTCTAGTTTAGATAGTGTCTATTCACACAATAGCAAAGACACTATCCTATGTTAGTGTGCTCTCAAAGACTAACTAAAGAGCCACACCAACCAAGCAAGCAAGCTCTCACAACTAGCTACACTAAAGAGCTTGTCAACTAGTTTGCGGTAAAGTAAAGAGAGTGGTTAGGATAGTTATACCGCCGTGTAGATGAAGAACCAATCAATCACAAAGATGAATAACAATGAAGACCAATCACCTCGGAATCAATGATGAAGACAATGATTTTTTACCGAGGTTCACTTGCTTGCCGGCAAGCTAGTCCTCGTTGTGGCGATTCACTCACTTGGAGGTTCACGCGCTAATTGGCTTCACACGCCAAACCCTCAATAGGGTGCCATACAACCAACACAAGATGAGGATCACACAAGCCACGAGCAATCCACTAGAGTACCTTTTGGCGCTCCACCGGGGAAAGGTCAAGAACCCCTCACAATCACCACGATCGGAGCCGGAGACAATCACCACCTCCACTCGACGATCCTCGCTGCTCCAAGCCGTCTAGGTGGCGGCAACCACCAAGAGTAACAAGCAAAATCCGCAGCGAAACACGATCACTAAGTGCCTCTAGATGCAATCACTCAAGCAATGCACTTGGATCACTCCCAATCTCACTATGATGATGAATCAATGATGTAGATGAGTGGGAGGGCTTTGGCTAGGCTCACAAGGTTGCTATGTCAATGAAAATGTGCAAGAGACTACCCTTGAGCCGGCCATGGGGCTATAAATAGAGCCCCCATCAAATAGAGCCGTTATACCCCTTCACTGGGCAAAACGCGCTCTGACCGGACGCTCCGGTCAAACTGACCGGACGCTGGCCCTCAGCGTCCGGTCGCCCGATGGATGCCACGTGTCATCTCCTTCAAACACTGTTCGTCAGATCCCAACGGTTATGACGCTGACCGGACGCTCCGGTCAAAACTGATCGGACGCTGAAGCCCCAGCGTCCGATCGTTTTCAGTAAGCTCCCCGAGGCATGTTTTTCCAACCGGACGCGTCCGGTCCACCTTGACCGGACGCAGACCAGCGTCCGGTGCTCAACCCTACCTACTGTGCCATCTGACAGCTCGACCGGACGCAGCCTTTCAGCGTCCGGTCGCTGAGTGACCCAGCGTCCGGTCAGTAGACCGACGCCAGCAACATTTCGACCAACTCCATTTCAACTCTAACTTCTTCACCCTTGCTCAAATGTACCAATCACCAAGAATTTTGCATCCGGCGCAATAGAAAATAAACATTTCATTTTCCCGAAAGCGCCGAATCCCGCCTCGCAAGCTCGGCAGGAGGGAGAGAGGGACCCAAACCCATCTCAACCCTACAACCACCTTGTGCACATGTGTTAGCATATTTTCACAAATATTATCAAGGGTGTTAGCACTCCACTAGATCCTAAATGCATATGCAATAAGTTAGAGCATCTAGTGGCACTTTGATAACCGCATTCCGATACGAGTTTCACCCCTCTTAATAGTATGGCTATCAAACCTAAATGTGATCACACTCTCTAAGTGTCTTGATCACCAAAACAAAATAGCTCCTATGGTTTATACCTTTGCCTTGAGCTTTTTGTTTTTCTCTTTCTTCATTTCAAGTTTAAGCCCTTGATCATCGCCATGCCATCACCATTGTCATGCTATGATCTTCATTAGCTTCTCTACTTGAAGTATGCTACCTATGTCATGATCACTTGATAAACTAGGTTAGCACTTAGGGTTTCATCAATTCACCAAAACCAAACTAGAGCTTTCAACGCCACGGGTGAATGCCATGCACAGATCCTCGAAGCCCTAGAGAATAGGACCCAAGGTGCGGAGGTACTCGACGCCGAGGATGAGATTGAACCCCTTCCCCCAAATTGATGCCGACGTAGCTGATGGTAAACTCCTCCCCACCAATAGTGAGGGCGACGTCATGGGCGACCCCTTCGTAGGGCACACGATCCCTGTTAGCCACCAGCACCTGCATGGAAGGATGGGGCACGGTGGAGAGGCGTAGGCGGCGCATGAGGTCGGCGTTGATGAAGCTGTGCGTCGAGCCCGAGTCGAGGAGCGCCACGAGACAATGGGCATGAACATGGACCGGGAGGAGCATGACATTCTCAGTCTGGATGCCAGCAATGGCATACAGGGAGACGGTGGGCTGGGCTGTGGGCTCCTGGATGGCGGCAGGAACAACCTCTTGGGGTGCGACATCCTCCTAGAAGGTTGCTACCATAGCCACCTCCGCAGGAACCTCGTCGTCAAGAAAATCCGTGGACTCCAGATAAAAGAGTCGTGGACACACATGGCCACGCACATACGACTCATTATAGTTATAGCAGAGACCCTGGCGGCGACGCTCCAATTGGTCGGCTGGAGATAGACGACGGAAAGGCCAAGCAGGGGCTGTCGACCCTGCTGTTGCTGGAACAGCAGCCGCGCTGGGAGCTACCAAAGGGGGCGCCAGGGGTCGAGGGGGCACTGGAAGACCTAGGCGCTGGGGTGGCCGGCGCCACGCTGTCATGTGGCCGACATAGTGGCGTTAGCCCGACGCTTGAACGCTCGGGCCAGATGCATGGCCGTCTGAAGGTCCTGGGGCTCCTGAAGCTCCACGTCGACTTTGATATGCTCAGGGAGGACACCCACAAACAGCTCAGCCTTCTACGGGGATGGGAGATTACGGGCATGGTAGAGCACGGCGTTGAAGCGAGCCAAGTAGTCCTGCACCGTGGAGGTGAACGGAAGGCGAGCGAGTTTGGACAGTCGGGTGTTACGAACCGCCGGCCCGAACTGCAGATTGCACAGCTCCTTGAAATGGTCCCAGGTGGGCATGCTCTCATCCTGCTCCAAGGCCTAATACCATATCTGTGTTGCACCAGTCAGATGATAGGACACGAGCCAGGTGCGATCTGAGGCGAGGGTACGCTGCCCTCGGGAAAATTGCTCATAGTGATTGAGCCAATTCAGGAGGTCCTCAGAGCTGTCGTAGGTCGTAAACTCGAGCTTGTAGAAATGCGGACGGTGAGCACCCTGAGGGGCCCCATGCGCTCCCTGGACGAAGGGCTCCAGAACACTGCCTATGGACGGGGCCGTCGGAACCCCCATAGAAAAAGCCATCGCCCTGGGGTCCCTCGTGGAAGACCACAGCGGTGGTAGTGGGCGATGGCACTACTAATGTCGTAGCCGGAGAGGTCGCCATGGTGTACACCGGGCTGGTCGAGGCTAAAGCCCATGATGGAATCGACGAAGGGGAAGGCGACATCCGGAGGAGATGGATGGGAACGCCCGTCGTGTTGGAGTAGGGCATCCCATACGGTAGCACCACTGGTAGGGTGGTTGCAGCCGGTTGCGGTGACGACGACGGCAGCGGCAGTGGCGCGCCAGCCAGGTAGGACTGGATGGTAGCCACCGAGCGAGTCAGCTCCCCGATGGCGACAACCACCTGATCCGGCGTCATCTATGCCGCATGCTTCATCTAGGCTGCGGGCGTGGAGGCAAGTGGCAGCGGCGAGGTGGTGACCTCCGCGACAGCGGAGGTGATCGGTGGCAGCGGCAGATTGTTGGTGGGATTAGGGCCTGACATCTCTGATACCAGGTTGATAGGACTCGATGCCCTATCGGAGTTGCTACGTAGGTTATAGGGGTGGAAGAGGGAAAGACGTGGTCTGTACTCTCGACGTCGGCGAGGGGCCATGGCGGCGAGAGTGCGGCGGCTGCTGCTGCAGCCCTAGAGCTCACGTGAGGGATAGAGGGTAGGGACGGCCGGCTCCCAAGGAAAGCCACCAACTTAATTGTTGCTTTCTGCTTAATTTCAATCATCCCAGATTACAAGTATTTATCCTTCCCTATAAATATTATAATTAAAGAACTATATCTATTTCAAAAAATACCAAATAAACAATAAATTAAGCCTCTAAGTCTCCTGACCGACCGATCCCTAGCCACTGTTGGGCTTGGGCCTGCGCGGGATGCCGGTAATACCTTTCTCTTCGCTAAAGTTGAAAAATGCCTCGATTTAGAATTTTATAGACGCACAAATAATCGGGCGCATGATATTTTCTCAGGAGACTTTTCCCTGTGTGCCCTTATAAAAGATCGTAATCCCCTCTGTGCCCTTGGAAAAATTCAGCGGTCTTCAGCGCCACTACTTCAACTTTTTCGGGTCCTCCATGCCACTTCCGTCAGTTCAGGCTCTAACGCCGTCAAACTACA
Source organism: Miscanthus floridulus (assembly GCF_019320115.1). NCBI lineage: Eukaryota > Viridiplantae > Streptophyta > Magnoliopsida > Poales > Poaceae > Miscanthus > Miscanthus floridulus. The sequence goes on from NC_089582.1 coordinate 137,607,248, forward strand.
GGTGTGAAAAGACGAAAATGCCCTTAAGTTCAAATATGTTATTAATTTTTTTTGAGCATCTTAACGACTTCAAATGAAAAAACTCAAAACTAGAAAGTTGTAGATCTCGTCGAGATCTATAATTTTCATATAAAAATTATTTTCATTTAATTCCGCAAAAAATATGATTTGATATGATTAATATATCTTAGAAAAATCATCATAGTTTTTTGCGAAATTAAATGAAAATAATTTTTATATAAAAATTATAGATCTCGACGAGATCTACAACTTTCTAGTTTTGAGTTTTTTCATTTGAAGTCGTTAAGATGCTCAAAAAAAATTGATAACATATTTGAACTTAAGGGCATTTTCGTCTTTTCACATCTACAGTTTGACGGCGTTAGAGCCTGAACTGACGGAAGTGGCCTAGAGGACCCGAAAAAGTTGTAGCAGTGGCGCTGAAGACCGCTGAATTTTTCCAGGGGCACACAGGGGATTGCGATCTTTTATAATGGCACACAGGGAAAAGTCTCTTTTCTCAGAGCCTTCGGATGCTGATCTGACGTAGCAGCTCTGGAGCTTTCCCTCGCTCCCGTCTCTCTGCGCTCTTCGCCGCCGCCATGGAGGACGACGATGACTGCCCTCCTCTCGCCGTCGAGCTCCCGCCGCGGGTGCCGTACCCTCCGGCGCAAGCTCCCTCAGACGCCTCGCCAGTTGGCGTCACCGTCATCACCGGCTACCTCGGGGCCGGCAAGTCGACGGTGAGATTTTGTTCCGTACCCTAACGGCGTAACCGCCGCCTCTCCCCCACTACTGTGTTTGGTGAAATAGGCGCGTCAGCATACATGAGCTGCATACAATCAGAGGCAAATTGTTGGGTACCCAATATTCGCTCTACGAAGTCTCGCTGATAAAGTGATACATACCTTTAATCTCACGAAACTGAATCCTGGTTTGATATATTTTGTGTCCTATCATGATTACAAACTATAGAATTACTAGTTCATCACAAAAAGCCCCCCTGAAAGTTGTCATCCTCGGTTCAGTGTTTTCTGCTACTTGATTCTTAGGTGTAGCTCACCTTATGTTTTCTCATGGTAGCACTTATGTAGTTATGTACTACCTATTAATGCAGTGTTATGTTAAGTTTCTTAGCCAGTTTTTCGATTAGCTGGTTAATGACTTGACTTGACAGTTTCTATTTGGACTTGGAACTTTCAGTTAGTTAACTACATCTTGAATGAGCAACATGGGAAGAGAATTGCTGTGATACTAAACGAGTTCGGGGAGGAAATTGGGGTCGAGAGGGCAATGATCAATGAGGGGCAAGGTGGTGCACTTGTCGAGGAATGGGTGGAGCTGGCCAATGGATGTGTCTGTTGCTCTGTAAAACACAGTCTGGTTCAAGCACTTGAGCAGCTTGTGCAGAGAAAGGATAGGTAAAATACAGTTATTCCTATCTACGCAAGGATACCTTGGATTCAAGTGTGGCCTAGGATTCCAGAATTTTGGGCCCTCCTTTCTGTATCCTTTTGGTTCTTTTATCTACCTGTTGATATGGCCAAATTATTTGGTGATATAATTTGATTTGATATTGACGTCCTGGCTGTAGCTCTAAATTGTTGACATCCTGTTTTTGGCTCACAACACCCTTCTTATTCGTGAACAGGAGACCGATTATCTTTTGCTAATGATGGCTGCTTGCCTTATCTAGTCTGCTTGAAGCTCTAGTGTTCAATTTTTTTTTTTCATTTTTTGATATATTATGTTGTGCTCTTGCATTGGTCCAATGTTATAAGTTGGAATGGTAGCACCCTTTTGAACTATGATGATGCAAATTGTCTTAACATGTTGGAGTGATTTGGTATCCTGCAGAATGGATCATATATTACTTGAGACAACAGGATTGGCCGATCCTGCTCCACTTGTTTCTGTTCTTTGGCTAGACGATCAATTGGAGTCGTCAATTAGACTGGATTCTATTATTACGGTTAGTTAAGCCTTGTGACATTTGTTTTTTTTCTTTTGTTTGATCAGTTGTCAACTACCGTTTTGTGAGATGTAGAAAACACTATTGCTGATCACATGCATGACCTTACTCTAAAAGTTCTGCAAAGTATCTGTTCTTGGCTTCCTTTAGTTGCTCTTAAGATCACAATTTAGAATATCATGTCACGTTGGACTTTTTTTTTAATATATTTTTTAGTTATCTATTGGCAGGTTATTGATGCAAAAAACTTCAGGGTTCAGATTGATGAGCACAAAAACTCTTCCTCATTCCCTGAAGCATTTCATCAAATTGCATTTGCGGTAACTTGTCCTTTGTGTCTCTCTTGTTTCTGTAATTTCATGGTTTATTTTTGGGATATTGACTTCTAGAATTTGGAGCTTCCTTTTTTTTTATCCTTGCATCTGCAGTTAGAGTTCATAAATCCAGTATCCAAATAACTACATGTTAAATTCGTGTAACACAGGATGTTGTGATATTGAACAAAATTGACCTAGTGGAGGACAACCTTGAGGATTTGGAAAAACATATTCATGATGTGAATGCTCTGGTTACAGTGGTGTGGTCTGTCCGTTGCCAGATTGACTTGAATGAAGTATTTAACCGGCAAGCATATGGTGCCAAGGTTAGTAAATTAGTTAAGAACTTAAATTCAGCTTTTCATCTTAATTATGCCAATGTTCTTTGACGTCTTAGGCAACTTGAATATTTATTGTCAAAGGTCATTTTAACTCTATAGTCTATAGCCGTAGGTTGCTTAAAAAGATGGACTATATCATAAGGACTATGAAGGATATATCAAACCAACAAGTCAGTGAACTTTGGGGCTAACTAGCAGTATCCTCTACAAGTTGAAGTCTTGAGCAACTATATGGCAATGCAATTTATCCTCAATACTTCATAAGCTAGATATTGAAAATATTACATGACTCATCAACACTATCCTTATATGTTCTGAGTTTTATCTAACTGAATGGAAACTTGAAAACCAACAGAACAACCTGAAAACAATTCTGCAAAGCTGATTCTTTGTCCACTGTAAGGCTTTATATATGCTAGAAATATGCATTTGTCTGATCTTGTAGGGATGCAACTCTGACTTCTTCCTTCTTTTTTGCTAGAATTCATCTCATCTGCAAGAACTGCTCGACTATAGTAAATCAGTGCCACCTAGTCGCCGTCATGATAACAGTATTTCCACCTTGTGCATCTATGAGCAGGATTCTGTTAACTTGGCTAAGGTACTTTCTCTCCTTAAATGAACCATTTCAAAAGAATCATGTAATGAAGTCAGACATCAAGACATTTGCATACAGAAAATGGGGGCTCAAAAGATATTTCTTATTCAAGGATACAAAGTTGACATAAAGTGCATAGTTTGCTATTCAAAGTATGTCTTGAATTGTTTCACATACTGTTCCACATCAAGTAGCATTCTTATTTCGTAGGATAAATTGTTCCTGTCTCTGATTTGCGATTTTGAATATAGATATTTCTTCATACATCAAAACAAGATATTCTGCACTTTCTCTGTCAGGCTGTAAGATGGACTAAATAAATTGACAAAATTCAGTACTTTAAATGGAAACGACTATTTAATATTTTCTAGTATCCATGCCTTAGCGACCCCTCCCCCCCCCCCCCCCCCCCCTGAACTTGAAACTCCAATTATCAGTCCCTTTTGCATATTTGTCTGATACCCTGTTGAGGTTTGTTTTTTTACAGGTGGAGTCTTGGCTTGAAGATCTTCTTTGGGAAAAAAAATCTAGTATGGACATATATCGCTGTAAAGGGATTTTATATATCCATGATTCAGACCAAGTTCATACATTACAGGTTGTTACATCATACAAAGAATCTGAAAGAACTGCATGATCAGCTAAAGCTATCATCCATTTTTTGTATTTCCCTTAAACCCAATAGCTAGGGCAGTTGATTGAGTATACTTAATTTTGTTGCAGGGATTGCCAGTACTGATTTCTGATTTTGCCCTTATGCAGGCAGTGAGGGAAGTTTATGAAGTTGTGCCGGCTCGAAAATGGTCTGAGACAGAGTCTCGCATGAACAAGATAGTCGTCATAGGTAAAACCTCAAAAGTTGACTCAGTAGTTCAGCATTTGCAAATTCTGAACTGGTTGTAATCTTTGCATGCCCATTTTGCTGCAGGCCGCAATTTGGATATCAATGTTCTTCAAGATTCTTTTAGTGGTTGCAAGAGCTGATAATGAGTATCTGTTTGCCTTGCACAATGTTAGTTGCCCATTTTTCTGTGAGGTAATTTTTTTTGAACGTTTCTGTGAGGTAAATTGCCCTTTGTATTAGAGGTTGCCATTCACATTTTCCATTTTGGGGGCATCACATGCCATTATGGATAGCTTTGCTGTTTGTGGCATTGAGCTGCCATTATCATGAGTTGCTATGTTAACAATGCTTGTATACTGTTTAAAACGATTCAACTCTTAACTTTTGTGTGTTTGTATATCAGTTTAATTTTCTTACCTGTATGCTCACAGGTACCTCTGTGCAAGTGAATACTGAACTGGAGGAGAATCTTCAGTAGGGGAATCTTTAGTAGGGCTAGCAACTCACAATGCGAAGAGTTTAGCCTACAGGTCAACTGGATTCATGGCTGTATTATCATGTCAAGTGCTTTCCCGAAGCACCATGGTACAAATTTTCTGCAGAGCTTGTTCTTCGGTTTTGTCGGAGAGGCATCTATCCAATTAGGGGACGTACTCTGGGGAAGGATTTCAGTTTTGTTTGTATGATATAAAGCAAATACAGGTGGAGGAAAATTGAATTTTGCATGCAGTAGAAACTGCGATGCGTTAGGCAAATTTCGCTCGGTGCATTGGTGGCTTCTTTTGTGTCATGTGGTCCGTGTTCTGTATCCTTCATCATCCATTCTGGACCCCGTAGCTCAGCTCCACACTGCTGCGGTTTATGGTTTACAGAATGATTTCCTATTGCCCGACAGTAGAGCACGGCAGCTCACATTAGAATTTGGCCGAGTAGGATGATGGAGAGTGAAGACTGGAGCGTGTCGTTCTCGTTCAAAGGGCAATGACGCACCATTTTATATTTTTGTCTACATTACCAGGTACTCCTAGTCCTAGATTTGAGGAACTATTTGGTTAAAGATCAAGCCGCAGGTGCAAGTTGAACCGTGCAACATTTCACGGCGTAACAACCACAAGCTGATCCCACTATAATAAAGAACGAATCTGTTCTTGGATGAACAACTAGTCTAGAAGAGCCCACTAGTTCGGTTATTTTCGAGATGTTTTCAGTACGGATATTTTCGAGATGTTTAGTGTATAAACCCTAGAAGGCGTACTACTGGAGCAATTTCAAGAGATTCTCTATATCCTTCCTAAATACTAGGAATATAGATTTTGGTGAAAAAAATACCCTCCACTAGTTTTTTCTAAATTGTTATTAAAATATAGCTATCTTCTATTCTGAATTTTTCGTTAGCAAAAAATAGAAGACAAGAATATCTCTCTAGAGTGCCCACGAGGTATAGAAAAACTGTTGAAGAGTGAAAATATATATAAACGGTTTTTATGCAAATGACTCTCTAAATGATGATTTAGAGAATGAGATTTAGAAAGTCTCTTGGAGATGCTCTAAGGCTCCTTTGCTACGCATGAATTTTATAACATTTCACCACAAAGCTGATCCCACTATAATAAAGAATGAATCAGTTCTTGGATGAACAACTCATTTAGAAGAGCCCACTAATTCGGTTATTTTCGAGAAGTTTTGAGTAGGATGCTTTCGAGACGTTTTTAGTATAAAAACCTAGAAGGTGTACTATTATATAAGGGCCCTTTACGTAGGAATTTTATAGAAATTATATAAGAATTTCACAAGAATCAGTTTATGCCCTTTTTCACACACAAAAAAAAACACAGAAATAAGAAAAAACTCTGCATTTTAAAGGGGGTCTAAATGTGAAAGTTCTGATTTTGACACTAGGATCCTCAACACCGGAAATTTTCGTGCTTCCTAAAAAAAATAAGCTGAGTTTTTAACTTTTTATAAAGTATTTTTGCATTTCAAAGAGGCCTAGATTTTCACGTTGAGCATGGTCACTGACAGTATCCAAATTATGGAAGCACCCTCCAACGCTGCACTCCGCCCCTCCATTCCTGACCCCATCACGCTTGGATACCTCACGGATGACACTCCGTCGTTTGCCAGTTTTATACGTGCTCCTACACAATTGCTATCGCAAACAGTGAGCATTATACGTTTTTGCCATTTTTACTAACATGGCACGCCAGGTGGGCACGTGCAGCATGACAGTGAGACTGAGAAGGCCTACAGAGCATGCGAAATGACATATTTATCTCTGTTGCCTCTCTCCCTCTACTCGCTGACGCGTGGGCCCCACATGTCAGCTTTGTCTTCAACATCCAGCCATCACCTAGAGAGGGAAGGTGAGGAGCTCGTGCAGTCCCGGCCGCGCTGCTGCCCCTCCTGGACATCCGGCATGACTTGCCGGACCGCTCGCTGTGCCGCGCACCCGTCCATTTAATTTGACCGCGAGGCGCGAGTATGAATCGAGCTACACCAGCACCATGCACGCGATGCGCTGCGATGTCATCCTTCAATGAAGCCGGTCATCCGGAGCACGAAGTCATGGAGATGGCGTAGGTCGCTCGAAGGCGGGTCAACGGACGCCCGCAACGTCCACGTCGCCGACTCTGCCTCCTCCGACCGCCGCCAGCCGACTGATAGCAGCGAATGCACAGGAGCGGTCAGCCTTGGGGCCGAGCATGTCCACGGCCCGAGAGTGCGCTGCGAGCGTGTCGGGTGGCTGCGCCGCCTGCATTGGCATAGGTGACGAGCTAAGCGGCGGCGACTCGTGCGTGTAGCATGTCTCCGCCCACGGCACCTCGAACTCGTCGAGCTCTTCTATCGCCATGGCAGAGATGGTGAATGGGCAGAGCCCAAGAGCACCGAGCGAGTGTGGCAGGAGCCGTACGTATCACGACGGATTTCGATGAGAGCGACCGCGACGTACGCTGGCAGGGCGAACTCCGCACGCCTCGCGAAAGGGACGACGGCGAGTGGGTACGGATCCTGTTGCCGAACAAGCGCGCGGCAGAGCACACGTTTCAGCAAGGCGTGCCGGATGTCGAGGAGGGGCAGCAGCGCGAGTGGGACTGCACGAGTCCCCCCTTCCCTCTCTGCATGGTGATGGCGTGAGGTTGAAGATAAAGTTGACGTGTGGGGTCCACGCATCAACGAGTGGAGAGAGAAGTTGCAGAGGTAAATAGGTCATTTCGCATGCTCGGTAAGCCTTTCCAGGCAGGCTGACCTACCGTATCAGCAAAAAATGATAAAAATATACGCTATTTGCGATGGGCGCAAAACGAAAGAGTGTCATACGTAACGACGACAAAAGGTTAAAAATGAGGCTTTTCCCTGTGTGTCATTATAAAAGATCGTAATCCCCTGTGTGTCCCCTGAAAAAATTCAGCGGTCTTCAGCGTCACTACTCTAACTTTTTTCGTGTCCTCCATGCCACTTCCGTCAGTTTGGACTCTAATGCCGTCAACTGCAGGTGTGAAAAGACGGAAAATGCCCTTAAGTTCAAATATGTTATTAATTTTTTTGAGCATCTTAGCGACTTCAAATGAAAAAACTCAAAATTAGAAATTTATAGATCTCGTCGAGATCTATAATTTTCATATAAAAATTATTTTCATTTAATTCCGCAAAAAAATGATTTGATACGATTAATATATCTTAGAAAAATCATATTTTTTTTGTGGAATTAAATAAAAAAAATTATATGAAAATTATAGATCTCGACGAGATCTACAACTTTCTAGTTTTGAGTTTTTTCATCTGAAGTCATTAAGATGCTAAAAAAAATTAATAACATATTTGAATTTAAGGGCATTTTTATCTTTTCACACCTACAGTTTGACAGCGTTAGAGTCTAAATTGACGGAAGTGGCATGGAGGAAAAAAAAAAAAAAAAAGTAGTGAGGCTGAAGATCTCTGAATTTTTTCAGAGCGACATGGGGTATAACGGCGCACAGCAAAAAGTCTCGTTAAAAATCCCCCGTCACGCCCGCCCATCTCAAGATCTCAGCCGCCGTCATCTCCCTCGCTCCGCCACTCCCCCACCACCCCACTAAAACCCTAATCCCTCGCCGCCATGGCTGCTGCTGCGGCGGCGGCCACCTCGCTCCTCCTACGCCACCACCGCAACCCCCACCTCCTCCTCCTCCGCGCCATGATCTCCTCCTCACGCGCGCTGCCCCAGCAGCCGGAGCTGTCCCCTGACCCGACCGCCGGCGCCCCCGACCCCGCCCCACTCCCCCCAAACCCCAGCACGGGGAGCCCCTATTACAGCCAGAACTGGCGCAACCCCGCCGCCGCCAACCCGCCCTCCTCGCTTCTGCCCACCGTCGGCAGCCCCTTCGGGGCGCGGCACCGCATGGCTGCCTTCTACGATACGCCCGACGCCGCGGGGCTCAAGGAGACGTTCGCCAAGTATATGGCGGAGCAGCGGTGGGAGGACATGAAGCATCTGTTCGACCACTGGGTGCGCTCCCTCGACGCCACCACGGGGAAGCCCAACCACCCCGACGTCGACCTCTTCAATCACTACCTCCGTGCCAACCTCATGTCGGGGGCCCTGCCGCACGAGATGCTCGATCTCGCTGACCACATGCGCGAGTTCGAGCTCGAGCCCAACACTGCATCGTACAACCTCGTGCTCAAGAGCATGGTAGCTGGGCAGGAGTCCGAGGGCGCCGAGAAGCTCATTGAACGGTTAGTGCGCTATTCTTGTATTGGCGGCATTGTCGTTGCCAAGTGCACTGGATGAGGTATTCTGATTTCTGTTCCGGCACCTAGTTTATTTACTATACTTTTATTAGGTGCGGACCTATAAAACTATATAATGGTATAACCATACAAGTATCTGCTGGGAACCTATGGATTACAGTGTTGATTTATCTTTTGTGATACCAGGATGTGGTTGATTCTGATAACTGTTGCCAAGTCTGATATGATTACTTGTATAGTTACCTGTTTTACTTTGGATATTGGTATGTTATTATAGGCTAATAGATTGATAGCTTGACCTAAGGTACACGGCATGGTCCGCATATAATTTGGATTGACACACATAATGATGGGAAATGGAAATATCGTGATCTCTCATGCTTGATGTCGGCTGGTTTTGCATTTTGTTTTTATGGATGTATGGAGGTTGTTGATCATGAGGTTCTATGAAAACTTGGCTTGCTCAGACTACCTCTATATTATGGATTTGTGATGTGTGGTCGATAGGAACTCTGTATCCTTTACATTACATAGTGTATCCTTACTTATTAAAGCGCCTTTTAGGTTAGGTTTTTAATTCCAGAAACTGGTCTTATCTACACTGCTGTAGTTTACTTCTTAAAGAAATATGTGCAGCATTGATATAACAAAGGTAATATTGGAAAAGTTTTTTATGCACATTAAATTTCTTGTATTCGAAGGGCGGGCCTGGTGCAAGCGGTAGAGTCTTACCGCCTGTGACCGGTAAGGTCCGGGGTTCGAGTCAGCGGTCTCCTCGCATTGCACAGGCGAGGGTAAGGCTTGCCACTAACACCCTTCCCCAGACCCCGCACAGAGCAGGGAGCTCTCTGCACTGGGTACGCCCCTTTAAATTTCTTGTATTCCTAACAACCTATACTATAATTTGTACCAAAACTTGTTGTTTCAAGGTCACTTTGTGACTCTACTACATTACATTTGACTATGAAATGATTCTCTATTTGTTGAAATCAGGATGCTGCAAACAGGAACATTTCCAGATGATGAATCCTACAATTTGGTTGTAGGCCTGCTTATTAGACAGAACCTTGTTGACTCATCTCTGAAGTATTTGGATCTGATTCTTAAATCAGGCTACACGCTATCACTAACTGTTTACACTGATTATATCCGAGCATGTATGAGATCCGGGAGGTTGGACACGTTGGCATCAATTATAGAGAAATGCAAGGTACATATTCTTGGAATGCTTAATCTAGTGGACCTGAGTTATTTGGGATTGTTAATTGCAGCTGGTCTCAGTTCTCAGTGTTATTTTTTTGGTTATGCACCTTTGAACCTTTGGCATTCTCATTTTTGGAATATAACCTTTTGCATGTTTATGTCAACTTGAAAAGTATCTGTCTGCCTTGTTTATGATGCTGTCTTTTTTTTTGTTCCAGACAACTGATAAGAACAAAGTTTTGTGTCCACAATGGGCCTGGTGCATTGACATAGCAGAAGCTGCATTTGAAGCTAACAATAGCAAATTATCTCTTTTTGCTTTGGAATTTCTTGCAAGATGGATTGCTCGTGGTGAGAATGTTCAACCTCCTGTTCAGCTGTCAGTTAATGAAGGTCTTGTAATATCAGCTCTGAGTGCTGCTGGCAGAACTTTTAGTACTGACCTCTTGAATGCTGCTTGGTCGCTATTACGGAAGTCCCTGCGCCAGAAAAGGGCACCCACCCCAGAGACATATCTTGCCAAGATCTATGCTCATTCATCAATTGGCCAGCTTCAAAGGGCTTTTGGTACATTGCGTGAATTTGAAAATGCCTATGGGAACTCTGAGGACATTGATTTAGAGCTCTTCTCACCATTTACTTCCTTGCATCCTCTTGTTGTTGCTTGCTGCAAAGATGGCTTTAGCACACTGGATTCGGTATATTCATGCCACTTGTTATACATGATTCATTAAGATGGCCATTTGTACTTTTATTTTGCAAAGTACTCCATCTGTTCCAAATTTTAAGTCGTTCTAGCATTTCTAGATACATAGCTTTTGCTACGCTCCTAGATATACATTATGTCTAGATACGTAATAAAAGCTACGTATATAGAAAAACCAGAACGACTTACAATTGGAATGGAGGGAGTAGGACGGAACCCTAATCGCATAAATTCCTCTCCGCAGGTTTATGTTCAGTTGGAGAATCTGAGTCGTGCAGATCCACCATACAAATCTGTTGCTGCTCTCAACTGTGTTATATTAGGGTGTGCAAACATTTGGGACATTAATCGAGCTTATGAAACTTTTGTGGCTATTAAGGAAAAATTTGAACTCACGCCTGACATTCATTCATACAATGCCCTTCTGTGTGCATTTGGAAAGTTGAAACAGGTATCGTTATTTGTATGATAAAATTTATGGCCTCTTTTTAACTTGTTCCGCAACAATTCCTTCAAATCCATTTGCCCTTTTGTATTGCAGACAGGAGAAGCATGTAATGTGTTCCAGCATGTATTAACTCTTGGTGTTAAGCCAAATGCAACAACATACTCCCTGCTTGTCGATGCCCATCTTGCCAACAAAGATCCAAAAGCTGCTCTTGCCATAATTGATGAGATGGTTAGTCCAAACTACAATTTAAGATGCATTTTCACATGGAAACTTTTTCTCTAATTATGTTCGGTTCAGGTTGATGCTGGCTTCACTCCTTCCAAGGATACCCTAAGGAAGGTTCGAAGACGGTGCTCTCGTGAATCAGACTTTGATAGTGACGAGAGAGTCCAATCCCTGGCTAAGCAGTTCAACTACCGAATGGGTGGTGAGAATCGAAGAGAGATGCTTTATAGCATAGAATACAATCCTGTGTACTGAAGCAGTAAGTACTGGTCCATCTACTGGATTTCGCCCCATGTAGTGGTTCTGTTTTCACCCTGACAATTAGTGTGGCATCTTGCTAGTTATGCTTTCCTGGCTGTTTCTCCTGACTTTATATGACGCTGGTGTTCTTTTCATTTTGATAGGCAGTTCGTGCTGAGTTTGCTGGCCGTTTGGAGAGCACGGACATTGTAGCTTGTAAATTACTTGGATGTACCAGGATTCTTAAGCAATTTTCAGTTTCTCAATCATCATTTTTGCTCGCAGGGTTGATTCTAGGACTTGCTAATAAGGCTGTCATACTATTTGTTTGTTTGAAAATCCGAAAATGTCAGTTGTTTTTTTATAAAAATTGTAGCATCTGCATGGCCCCACTTCTTACGTGACTTCTAGTTGTTTTTGGCTTTGTTTACACTTGAAACTAACGACGAAGTCCTGGGATGATTGGGTCGCAGCTTATTCTTTATGAAAATTTAATTATGTGATGACTACGGTGTGTGCACTAATTTTATGAAAACTGGCAATTTACAGTCACCTCTGATACTCTTTTTTTTTTCTACTTCTGTTTCATGCCAGAAATACACTTATTTTGGGACAGAAAATTAGTAATTTCAGACCGTTTCAGTTTTGTGATAATAATGGTAGCCGTTCTTGTTTTCGGCGTGCGGGTTCATGCTGAGGCCTAGTTGCAGTTGCTGCCCTTCCGTTTGCCTTGAAAGTATTCAGTACAAACTCTCACGGGAAGTATACTTTTAAGAAATAAAACGATGCATATTCATAGTGAACCTATAAATGTGCTTGCACACAAAAGTTGAGATGAAAGTTTGTATTGTAAAAAATATATACAAAAATAACAAATTCTAGGTTCAGATGGAATTTAACATTTTTGTATGATTTTTTAGGTTGAGTTTGCATCTTAACTTTTGTGACAAAGTCCATCTATAAATCTACTATGAATGTGCACCATATATATATATATATATATATATATATATATATATATATATATATATATATATATATATATATATATATATATATATATATATATTCCACCTAACAAATGGCCAACACGGAATATTTTTCTCAATTAGGATGGGGTCGAAAGTCTAATGGCTAATAGCCATTTCATATATTATAAGAGTACTAAGTTACTTAAACTATAAGACGTTTTGTTTCTTTCATATACATTAGTTTTGCTATATAGTTGGACGTATTTAAGAAAAACTAAAAACGTGAACTCGAAATCGCAAGTTTGCACATTCATATAGTGTACGAGAGCATCTCTCCTAAAAACATTAACTAAAACTAATATATGCACAAAACTTTTCTTATAGAAGAAACTACACGGAATGTATTTCAGTTTTTTACCAAAAAGTTATTACATGCGAATTTGTTGACCATACAAGTTTAGAAGTGCACATAGCATTTCATTTTGTTTTTATTTTGAGCATTTCAGAAACGATCTACTTGAAAATGTTCAACACTATTGCAGTTGGAGAACTTGGACATGTAACCGCTGTGAGGGAAAAAACATTCGGTTAGAATACCTAATAAAATACAATGTAACTCATGCTATACTTCTTTAATACTCCCTCCGTTCCAAATTATAAGTCTCTTTGACTTTTTTGGTTGATCCATTTTGCTATGTATTTAGACATATTATTTATCTAGATATATAGCAAAATGGATGTACAAAAAAATCAAAGTAACTTATAATTTAGAACGGAGGGAGTATGTAGTGTCGGGGGTATAAACCCGGGGTCCCCAATGGACCCACTTCCTTACAAAACTCGGCCCAGCAGGCGGCACAACGACAACACACGTCTGGACCAGCCCAGATACACAATAACAGGCCAAGACCATGATCCGGTCCCCGACCGGCACCTCCGACCAGGGCCTCCCCGAACAGGCCACGACCCGTCACAGGTAAGACGGATACGGAGCTAAAAACTCTCCTACGGCTCGTCTAGGCCTAGGAGTTCGAAAGTTGTCTCACCAACGGGTTCGATAACCGCTCCAGGCACCTTTAGAGTGAGGGGTGGAAAGGCCCAACCTCTGGGGGCGGGCCCACACTCGACCGACCTCTGGGTCGAGGGCCCCGCCTCGCGTGACCTCTAGGTCGGGGGCTCCGCACTCGCCCGATCTCTAGGTCGGGGGGCCTCACACTCGCTCGACTTCTGGGTCGGGGGCTCTGCCTCGCCCGACCTCTGGGGGTGGGCTCCATCTCGCCAGACCTCTAGGTGAGCCCTGACCGGAAGGCCTGGCCGTGGTGGAACCATAGTCCGAGTCTGACCCCTTTTCTCCGATCGAGGATATGCCGGACCTCTCCTCGCTGCTCTTTCCCTATCGACACGGTTGGGGCCAACCGGGAGCAACCGACCGGGGACGACCTCTTGGTGTGGGTCCAAGGAGCCGACGAAGCAGATAAGATAAGGCACTCAAGTCAACCGCAATATCGAGGACCGTACTTTGCCATGCCCTGTGCACCTGTAGGACGATGCCGTCGGGGCATGACTGGTGAATACGATAGAACCTACCAGACGCGTCAGAGCATAAACAGTGTTGTAGGCGCCGACGTTTGCCGTACTAGACGAACACGGTAGAGCCTGCCAGACGTGTCTGGGCATAAACAATGTTGTGGACACCGTCGTTTGCCGTACTAGGCGAACACGGTAGAGCCTGCCAGACGTGTCTAGACATAAACAGTGTTGTGGGCGTCGTCGTTTGCTGTACTAGGCGAACACGATAGAGCCTACCAGACATGTCTGAGCATAAACATTATTGTGGGCGCTAGCAGCCATCTCGTACCCGATGGAGTGAGCAACAAAACTAGGCAGCATACGTATACACTTTCTCTCTTTCTCTCTGACTTGTAAGGTCATCTCTTTTAACTATAAAAGGGGATGTGCTCTCTCTCGAAGACTTTCTCGACAACTCGAGAACACAATAGCTCAACAGCTCTAGAGACACACAGAGCATACACTCCAATACTCAGTATACGTTAGAGCCCCCGTCACTCTCGGCCACGGGGTTCGAAGCCCGACCGGGCCTTTAACACCCTCATTCTCATTCCTTACTCATTTGTAACCCCACAGCAAACTTCGAACACCTAGGCTCAGGAATAAAGTCATCGACCAACCTCAACTAGACGTAGGGCCCATTGCTTGAACCAGTATAAATCCTATGTCATTGAGTGCTATGCCACATCCGATCACAACGCACGACAAAACTATAAATATTTACTTGTTGGTAACTTTTCGCACCGACATGTAGTATCATACACTTCAATTAAATGCAACATAGGATCTTTCATTGATATGGAAAGTAACTAGATTAGAAATAGAAGAAAGATGTGTCTCATGCAAGATATAACTTTAGTACAATCTACAATGTATTGTGTTCTAACAACATAGCTATGTCATGTTTCCATTTTCATATAAACAATACAACATGAATTTATTATTTTGATTTTTGAGAGCCCACAATGAACAACAACATGGTATATGTATTAGAAATATCAATCCAAACATAAATTTATGGCACAAAAATAACTTCGGTTAGGTGGTCAATAGCTCGAAGGCTAGGCATCAGGTTGAGGTTTAGAGTCAAGGGAGGGTTCTTTAGGTGGCGACAAGTGTTGGGTGCAAGGATTTCACCTTGAAGCTCACCATAGATGAGGATGACCCAATTTTTTATAATTTGATCCTTTTTTGAAGAAAATTTACGTTTGGCCCCATAGGAGACGTAAACTCATCTTTGGATCCTAGGGGTCGGCGTCAGGACTCATGGCTCTGAGGTAACATGTCTCGGCGCCACAGATCTTGGCTCTGAGGTGCCTAGTTGTGCATAGCAGGGCATCCTACGTGGTGTTGATGTGGCCGGTACCTCGGAGCCACAGATCTTGGCTCCGAGCTCAGCACCAAGATCTATGGCTTCGACCTCAGAGCCATGGATCCTAGCGCCGAGCATGGATTCAAAACCCATGGCCAAACCACAATGTGTCGGTGTAGAAGGTGACCAACAAGTAAATATTTGTAGTTTTATCGTACGTTATGATCGGAGGTGGCCTAGCACTCAATGACACGGGGTTTATACTAGTTCAGGCAACGTGCCCTACGTCCAGTTTGAGTCGATCGATGATTTTATTCTTGAGCCCAGATGCTCGAAGTTTGCAGTGAGGTTACAAACGAGAAGGAGAAAGATGGGGGGTATAAGAGGTCTGGTCGGACTCTGGTTAGAGGGACCAAAATCGACAGGAACTTCTCTATGTGCTAAGTGTTCGAGGGGGTGCTCGTGGTTTAAACCTGGTGGCTCTGCTGTTGTGTACTAGTGAACTTGATCGGTCTGATGAATCTGACCAAGCTTCATGAACCTGAATGTTGGGAGAGGACACATCCCCTTTTATAGATGAAGGGGATGGCCTTACAAGTGTGTGTGAGAGAGAGTACGTATGCTTCTAAGCCTTGTTGCCTACGTTGGTGGGTACAGGATGATGGTAGGTGCCCACAACACTGTTGGATGTCAGATACACATGGGAGGTTGCATTGTCTTGTTTGGGTATGGCAGATGTTGGTACCTGCTATACTGTTGATGCCTAGAGGCATGTGAGGAGTTTCACCATATTCACTCGGAACGGTAAATGCCAGCGCCCATAACACCATCGATGCCCAGAGGCATGTGGGGGAGCCTTATCGTATGGGAGTTAACAGCGCCCATAATACTATAGGGAAAATGTCGATGCCTACAACATTGTTTGGACTCTGTTGTGCCAGGGTAGTTGTAGAGTACTGTTTCTATAGGTGTATAGGGTACGGTCCCTAGTATCGTGGTTTGACTTGTGCGCCCTGCCTTGCTTTCTCCATTTGTTCCCCTGTCCTTTCTAAGCGGGCGTCCCCGGTCGGTTGGTCCTAGTCGGCTCTGATCGTGCCAGTCGGAGAAGAGCCATGAGTAGGGGTTTGGCACATCCCCGATCGGAGATGCATGTTGGAGTCGAAAGTAGTGCCTTGGCCAGGCCTTCCGGTTAGAGAGGCCGTTCGAAGGTGGGCTGAAGACCGAAGTGAGCGCTATGGTCGGAGAGGTGGGCCGAAGTTAGAAAATGGGCGTTGCTCCTCCTTGGCCAGACCTTTCGGTCAGTGATTGGATCACCCTTCTGGCCTATTGTTTAGATACTTGGGCCAGCCCATGAGTTGTGCGTTGTCTGCTTGGGCTGAGCCTTTGTTGGGAAGCTAATTCGTGAGGGACCCCGGGTTTATAAACCCGACAGGAGCCCCCGAGCCCTTGGGTGATTCAGGTAGAATCGTCTAGGGGATTTTTGTCTTGACGACAGGTGCGCGCGAATGCACCCACGGGTGTAGCCCCTGAGCCCCAGGGCGATTCAGGTAGAATCGTTTGGGGGGGGGGGGTTTCGTGTTGCTAGCGGGGGAGGTTTTTGTTTTGTCAGTGGGTGCATGTGAGCGCACCCTCGGGTGTAGCCCTCGAGCCCCCAGGCGATTCGGCCAGAATCATCTAGGGGGTGTTTGTTAGCGGGCGTGTGTGTGTGCTTTTTAGTCGAGATGGAGTCATCAACCAAGGCGTTGTTGCGCCGCTGAGGCGGTTTTAGTTTTAGGGATCGGGTGATACGGAGCTCGTGGGTCCTGGCGTTGGTGCACGCCGTGGGATCATGAGAGGTAGAGCTCATGGATCCTAGCATCGGTGCACGCCGTGGGATCGAGTGAGATAGTAAGTTTAGGTATCAGATGAGATGGAGCTCGCGGGTCCTGGCGTCGGTGCGCGCTGTGGGATCAGGTGAGTCGGAGTCATGGATCCTGATGGGGTGAGTTTAGGGTCGTAGACCCAGACATTTGGTGTGTAGTCGAAGCATAGCCGAGTGGATGGGGCGAGTTTAGGGTCATAGACTCAGGAGTTTGGTGTGCAGTCGAAGCATAGTCAAGTGGATAGGGGCGAGTTTGGGGTCACAGACCTAGGTGTTTTGAGTGTCTTGAGCCCCCAAGCCTCGTTGGGCTTTGGTAGGGGTCGATTTGAGTTGTGTGCGTTACCCCATCCTCGGTTTCTCACAACCAGAGGGGCTGAGTTTTGTCCCTTGTCCTGACCGCTCGGGCTCGAGTGACACGCTTGGTGAGCTTGCTAACGGGTATGATCGAGTGGAATCCGGGTTCGTCATTCGTGACGGGGTCAGCATAGCCCTCTTGTGATATTCCACTGCTCCTTTACCTACAACCCGATAGATGCTTGGGTCATTTCGGAGACCGATCCAGGTGGCCTAACGGCCTCCCCTCGATGGAGATTCTGTGGCTTGGCAAGAGGTTTAGGATCGAACGAGAAGGTTGAGATGACCCTGTCTACTTTGGGGTAGACAGGGCGAGGGCCACATAGGGCTCCATCTGCATTTTCTCCCCTGGCTCTATTTGATGTGGGGTGGCCTCGAGCCCTTCGTGGGCTAGGCTTCAAACCTCGGTTGGTCATTGCTTATGTCGAATGAGGCAACTGCCGCTTCATGATGCAACATGGAGCGTTGTGATGCATTTCGCTGCATGTGTGATGCTTAGTTCCTGAGCCCCTAGGTGGTTCAGGGCCTGAATCGTCCAAGGGACATGAGCATATGGAATGAATGCGTGTATGGATGTATGAAATTATTATAAAGAAATAGCGGGGGTCGGTAGTGTTACCTTGATGGCTCGAGTGATGGGGTTTAAAGAGCTCCGATCAGAAATGTCCGACCAGGACCCATGCTCGTCATTTGTGACGGAGTCGGCATGGCCTACATAGGGTATCCCTTCGCTCCTTACCTGTCTCTCAGTGTTATTCTGAGTCGTTCGATCGATCGAGGAAGCCCGATGGTCTCTCCTAGCGGAGATCCTATTTTGGGTTTTTCCAAGTCTCGCCTGGGGATGTGTAGAGCTACTCGTGTGCGGTGGTGCTTTGGTTCTTGTGCCTAGCTTGTGGTAGTGGTTGGCAGCACGGTAGTGGTGGGCCATGCCTAGGCCACATCTCATCTGATCAGGCGCCATTCCATTGGGCAGGGCACGTCTCATCGGTCAGGGTGCGTCCTATTTGCATTAAATGGGAAAGAGAGAGGTTTTTTCACTCCACCTTTTCGACTTTCCTGATCGGCGTGCCTTCCCCAACTGTTGCACCCTTTTCCTTAAGTAGGAGAAGGGAGAAGGTTTTTGCCCCGTTCTTTTGCCTATTCCCCATCTGCCTCCTCCTCTCATTTTCCTTCTTGCCGAGAGCATCTTTGAGAGCCATGGTGGTTCCTAGAAAAGAAAAGGGTGAGAGCTAGAGAGAGAGGAAAAACTCACAAATCCTTTCATGAATCCAGAGCAAGATGTCGGACTGGAGGTCATCCACTATGAGGGAGTCGATGTTGAAGGCCTTCGCCGTGAAGGGGTTTCTGTCGCTGAAGGAGGTGGCACACTGGAGGACTCCTGAGAGGGAGGAGTTTCTGCAACCTCGGCCCAACGAGGTGGTTTTCTTTCTTGCCTTCCATGAGTATGGGTTAGGATACCCCACGCACTGGTTCCTACGTGGACTCCTCAATGAGTGGGGTCTAGAGCTGCAGCACCTCAATCCAACGGGGGTGTTGCACATCGCCAGCTTCGTAACTATCTATGAGGCCTTCCTCAGGATGGAGCCGCACATGGACTTCTTCTGGCAGCTATTCTCTAGGCGAGCTTTGCCAGTGGGGAATCCGCCCATGGTTGTGCCTATGGGGGGTTTTGCCCTACAGAGGAAACCAAGCGCAGGAGGCTCGTGTCCCACGTGCATCCCCTATGACTCTAACCGGGGGTGGCACGGGGAGTGGTTTTATATCAAGAATCCAGTGGAGGCGCCATTCCCGGCGTTCATCGGTGGGAGGCCAGAGAAGCAGGATAGTCATGGGGCTATTCCCGTCGGGAGAAGAAGAAGGTGGAGATCATCGAGGAGGAGCTCTGGAAGCTCATGCGGAGCGGCCTTGACAGGGTACGGGTGTTCCACACCCTCTACCGCTGTCGGGTTGCTCCATTGGTGGAGAGGTCACAACTGATGTGGAGGTACAATAGCCCATCGGATCCTGATCACGCATCACCAGAGGAGTTGCCGGATGAAGAGTTCTAGAGTCGCCTTGATTGGGTGCTGTAGCTGAAGCCCAAAGAGAAGGTCGATGGAAAGCCCATACCTCTCAATGCCTCAGTGGTGTCCAAACTGGTATGCTCCTCTTTCTTTACGTCGTGTTCTTTTCCCCTTTGCTCTCCTACCTTTTTTGATTTTTGAGTTGCCTATTTCGTAGGGACTTGATGCTTATAGGTCCTGGCCGCATGTTTCAAAGGGGCCGGAGGGTGTGGCTCAGTAGGCCGCCTAGAAAGTGGTGGTGGATGCTAGGAAGAAAAAGAAAGCTGAGGTGGCTCAGCGGAAGTATAAGAAGGAGAAGGAGATTGTCTGGCGCATGAAGGCCAGGGAAAATAAGAGTGACGTTGAGTCCAAGCTCAAGTCGGAGGATCCCATAGATGTGAATGACATGGTTTTCTCTAAGGAGGAGGAAAGTCCGGAGGTCATTTTGACCTCGGCGGAGCGTCATGACCCTACGACGATGTCCACTGGTGATGAGCAGGAGGTGGAGAGGCGCATCGAGGTTCTCGTGCTAAGGAAGCATGCGGCGAGCATAAACGCCGTTAGTGAATGGGAGGCGAAGCAGGCGCGGTCGCCGCGCCCCTCGATGGCGTCACCGGTCTTGTCCCTGCCTACAATGGGCACAATCGAGCAAGCTAGGCGGTCAGAGGAGCTGGCTTGCACCCATGCATCATTGGGACCGGTGCCAGTGCATGACTCACAGCGGGAGGATACCCCGTCTGCCACTCCGATCGGCGCATCCCGAGCCAAAGGTCATGGTGACCCATAGGCCGAGCAGGAGCCGGTCGGGATGACTCCACCCCTGGCTGAAGTGAGGGGGCATAGGTCATAGCCTAGGAGTGATCCTCGCCCTGTGGGCCCATCGATGCCAGGTCTTGGCTTCAAAGTCATGCCATTTACCTCCTAGTATGTTCTTCTTTGTTTCTTTTTGATCTTGTTGTTGAGTCTTTTTTGGAGTATGACGGACCCGTACTCTTTGTCAGTGGCCAGACGATGATAGGGTTGAGTATCGCCCCAACTCCTATGCAGGAGGTTTGGAGGCCCACCCTACAGTGAGTCGCGGTGAGCGGCGGGGGGAATAGGGTGGTGGCAGTGAACCCTTCCCTTCTAGGGGTGGTGCTCCCTAGGTCGGTTGCTGGTACGACGATAGTGGTGGTGGCGGTGCTAGCGGCGATCCTAGTGGTGACCATGGAGGCTTCGCCAGTGCTGTCCCTTATGGCTCACCCTCGTGGTCAGAGCTAAAAATGCCAGGGGGAGACACAACCAGGATAGAGTCAGAATGCCCATCGGCAGCCCGTGCAACTGATGTGGTGGAGATCCCATCCGATGACGAAGCAGATGACATGGTGGAGCTACTGGTGCCATCGCGGGAGTTGGTGGTGGTTCGACCGAAGGCTAGGCCCTCCAGCGGGCTACCGGAGGGTGATCTAGAGTGGCCCTGCCCCGAGGACCTGTCAAAGGTGTGGTTTGTCCTTCAGGATTCCCTAGAGTGTCAGCTCTAGGACATCTTTGGGGGGAAAGGACTTGCCATGGAGTCTGAACTTGCCAACCTATCGGTGAAGCTCGAGGACGCCTAGGAGTGGGTTAAGTCCACCCAATAGTTAGTCAAGGTCAGCATACAGCTCGCTGTGGAGGTGAGTTTCCCATATTTGTCCTTGACCCGGATGGATGAGCTTGATCATTAGCTAGAGTCCACCTACCGTGAGTCCTAGGACCAGGCAATCGAGGTGACTGCGGTGCGAGCGAAGGAGCAGCGTGTAGTGGAGCGGGCGACCGTCGCCGAGCGGGGGCTTGAGGGTGCGAAGGCCTACCAGGCAGAGACCAAGGCAAGGTTGTGGAAATCCCTAATGGACACCGAGGCGGCACTCCAAAAATCCCTGGAGACCCTTGAGTCAGAGCAGAGCGCCTTGGTGTCAGAGCAGAATGCCCTAGAGTTGGCGCAAAAGGCCCTGGAGTCAGAGCAAAAGGCCTGGTCAGAGGCAGACTAGGAAGTGCTCATGCTTTAGGGCCGGGTGATGGGGACAGAGGAGGTGAGCGCCCAGATGCACGAGTAGGTGGCCCAGCAGGCGGAGGAATTCTCCACCCTTGAGAACTTCCACCTTGGTACCTACCTTTTCTATTTTTTGTCGCATTGGTTTCTTCCTTCAGCCTATTTCTGTGCTTGTCGCCCTTCTTCCAGAGCTGGGTGGAAAGGTGAAGTCGTTGGAGCGGGACCTGGAGACGGTGAAGGTGACTTTTGGACGAAATGCAGAGGAGCTAACCAAGTCCCTTGAAGAGCGATGTGCTCTTGAGGGGAAACTTGACTAGATCCGTAATGTTGCCCAACTTGTCATCTCAGAGGTTTTCGGGTCGGCTCCAAGCACTAGCGTGCTCGCCGTCCAGCTGGAGGAGGTTCCGAATGAGGTCTGGGCCCTTATCACAAGCGGGCTGTTCTATAGAGCATCAGGGGTGTTTGACTTCAGTGGCGACATACCACCCAAACCTAGACTTGGCCACTATCTGTAGCGGGTATGCCGATGGCTTGAGCACGGAGGACATCCAATCGCTCGGGGAGAGCTTGTGGCCGCAAACAAGGTGGGTGGCAGAGCAAGTCTCTACATAGTGGGTGATGGATGTCCACCATGAAGACATGGCCGGAAGCGTGCGTCGGGAGGATGTCGCCCAGCCTACGGATGGCACGGAGCCTAGGTCGAAAGTGGACGTCGTCCCGCATTCAGTAGAGCCGAATGTGGTCCCACCAGGGAGTGAGCTTAGAGATACCTAGGTGGACTACTGGTGTTTATGTGAGATACACAGGTGATTAGTCCATAGGTACATGTGTGTCAGCAACGTATGCCATGAAGGTGAAAATGGCTTGGAGATGTTGCAAAGCTCACACATGTGATGATGAAGGAGCTCATTGCAAATGAGACATTACATTGAGTCATGTGATCAAGGTGGAGAAGATCAAGACATAACTTGGCTTGATGGACTGGTTGCAAGCGTGAAGGGCAAGTTGGAGGCTTTGGAGTGATAGACCGCATGGCAGTGAAGATTAAGCAAGACTTGACGCTGATGGACGAAGGCAATGGTGAAAAGTAAGTGAAGTCAAGATCGATGAACCAATATGATCACGTGATGATATGAAGTGGATCATACCATTGTTGATCATGTTGGTGCATGTGTTGCATCAACATTGGAGGAGATGGAATGGAATGTGCAAGGCAAAGGTATAACCCAGGGCATTTCATTTCACCAGTCATATGTGTAGAGAAGTTTATGTCCGGGTTTAGGATAGATGGCCGTACTATCAAGAGGGGCAAACTTGTTTGCATATCGGTCATCTAGTGCCACTCGAGTGATCTAACTTTACATCATCGCTAGGATCGAGTGGCATGGCAAGTTGAGTGACTAATCCTTTGGAAAATGATTGTGAAAATGTTAACACACATACACATGGTGGTGTACACTTGGTGGTGTTGGTACATTTATAAAGGTGATGAAGTTGGAGTTGATGTGGATCAACTTGGTGAAGGAACAGAGGCAAGGGTGCAAAACTCCATCGGCGGAGTGTTCGCTCGTATAGTGCGGACAGTCTGATGGTGCCACCGGTGCCCTATATAGAAAAGATAGGGTCTCACAGAGTGGACCAGACGCTGGTCACGTGGTGACCAGACACTGGGGTCCTACATCTGGTCAGTGGTAGCAGAGTGCGTGTAGGCATCGGTCTTCAACCAGACGTTGGCACTGAAAGTGACCAGACGCTGGTAGGGTGCATCTAGTCAGTTCTGATGTATGGTGACATAGGCGGCGCTGGTGTTAGGCGTGTAGGCACAAAATTGATTGGACGCTAGTTTGCGTCCAGTCATGGTGAACCAAACACGTCCGATCACAAAACAGAGGCTCGGGGAGCTCTCTAGAAACGACCAGACTCAGGCGCAGTAGCGTCTAGTCATTCACTGTGCAGCGTCTGGTGGCAACTTAACCGTTGAGATTGGGCACTCAGTATTTGAAGCCAGGGATGACGTGACATCCATCTGTTGACCAGACACTGGCAGGGTGTGTCCGGTCGATCTGACCAGAGCGTCCGGTCGTCCCGAAATTTGACCAGTGAAGGGATAATGGCTAGTTTAGCCCATGGGGCTATAAATAGAAGGTGGTCTCAGCCATTGCTGGTGTGGAGCACCTCTAGGGACTTTGTGTCCATGCTTGAGAGTGCTTGGGAGCCCTCAATCTCATATATGCTTGATAGTGATCATCCAA
This sequence comes from Miscanthus floridulus, assembly GCF_019320115.1. Taxonomy (NCBI): domain Eukaryota; kingdom Viridiplantae; phylum Streptophyta; class Magnoliopsida; order Poales; family Poaceae; genus Miscanthus; species Miscanthus floridulus. Next base: position 137,631,245 of record NC_089582.1, read on the forward strand.
TTGTGTGAGAGAGCGAATCTAGTGCGATTGCATTATGAGGTTGCATTAAGCGACACTAGGTGATTGAGTTGCAAGCCGGTGGTGCTTGTTACTCTTGGAGGTTGCCACCTCCTAGATGGCTTGGTGGTGGTCTCCATTGAAGCCCGCAAGATGCTTATGCGGTGCTTCAGAGAAGAGCTTTGTGAGGGGCATTATGCTCGCCCCGTGGGAGCCACGAAGAGCAACTTTAGTTGAGCGTGTCATTGAGCTACCCTTACTTTTGGGGTAGGTTCTTGTGGTGCCCGACGTGCGGGTTTGGCAAGTGATGCCAATTAGCCACCAAACCATCAAGTAAGTGGTCGACACAATAGGGATGTAGCGTGTTAGCAAGCACGTGAACCTCGGGAGAAAATCACCGTGTCAACCTTGTTCTTCCCATTGGTTTACAATCCCTTTACACAAGCTTGTGATTACTTTTATATACATTATGCTTGTGTAGTTGCTCTTGTAATTAGTTAGCTTGTGTAGCTCACTAGTTACCTTCTTGCTTGTGTAGCATAGAAGTAGCTCCCTTGCATGGCTAATTTGGTTTGTGTAACCTTGTTAGTCACATTGCTTAGTTTGTGTAGCTAAGTATTTGTGCCTCTCTAATTTAGCATTGGTTGCCTTGTTATTGAGCATTGCTTGTGAGCTTAGGTAGCTTTGTGCTTTTGCTTACTAGCATGTATAGGAGCTCCCTTGTTGCTTAAAGTACTAGTGGCATAGGTTTGTGTGACCTTGCTTCTAGAATTGGTTAGGTGAGCTCTAGCTAGTCCGGCATCTTTGTTGCTTAATTAGTATCTTTGGAAGGTGCTAGAGAACATAAATAGAGAGGTGTAGTCTTGTCTAGACCGATAATTTTAATTCCGCACTTATTTCGGTTAGCCGACACGATTAATTTTAGAAAGGACTATTCACCTCCTCTAGTCCGCCATCTCGACCCTACAAGTGGTATCGGAGCTAGATCTCTCATTTATGGTCTTTACCAACCCGAGAGGATGTCGGCTTATGGGATAGATGTTGATTGTCCATATATTTTTTATGGCACACACTTTACACGATGGAAAAATGGATGATATGTAATTTTAAATTTATTTGCCCTCAAATGTGGTGGATGGTAGATATAGGCTTTTCTCATGTGTTGGATGAAGATAATCTAACTCAAGCACAAGAGAAATGTCGAGATCTCGACATCCAAGCTACTAACATCATGTATAGATCCTTGCATGATAACATCTTTGGAGAGATCATTGACATGAAGACCGCTCATGAGATTTGGAGTTATCTCAATGAGAAGTATGGGATGGTCTCTGATGATGATAATGAGCCCAAGAAAAAGGCGCATGAGTGTGTCAAGCATGATCACAATGTGGTGATTGAGAAACATTGCTCCACCTCATGGTCAAGTGATGATGATAATGATCATACCATAAGATCACTTGACAAGATTGATGATGATGCCACAAGTCATGCCAATGATGATGCTACTCCATGCACACTTGATGGTGATAATGATGGATCATGCTCGGGGTATGAGAGTGATGTTTCTTCAAGCTCTCCAACTACATCACATTGCTTCATGTCACAAGGTGACACTAAGGTATCTAATACAAATGTGATTGATCTTGATTCATATGAGGAGCTTCTAGATAGATATGATTGCATGATCGAAGCTTTAGAAAAAGAAATGGCTAAAACCAAGAAATTGAAAAATGAAAACTCTTTTCTAAAGAACACATGTGAACAACAAAAGCATCTCTTTATGTTACTACTTGTTCACATGAAGAGCTAAAATTGGCTCATGAGGAACTTAGTGTTGCTCATGATAACTTGGTACAAGACCATGCTTTTCTCACTATGGAGATTTCTAATGGAAAAACTAAAACTAGTGAGAGCTCATCACATGGGTCAATTGATCAATCACATATTGTTGCTAACCCTTGTGATGTAGGCAAGAAGCATGTATCCACCTCTTGTGATGATTTATTAGAAATGCCATGTTCTTCACAAATAGATGCTTGTCCTACTTCTATGTCTTATGAGACTAACCTTTTGAAGAAGAACAATGAGCTCAAAAATGAAGTGAAGAAATTGAGCAACAAGTTAGAGAGGTGCTACAACTCAAAAGTCACCTTTGAGCACATGTTGAAGACTCAAAGAAACTATGGTGATAAGTGTGGCCTTGGCTTCGAGAAAAGATGACAAAGGGCGAAACAAAGAGAGAGAGAAAGATGAAGAAGCTACAACAAAGAAAGCTCTCTCATACCATGTGCTATCGATGTCATGAAGCGAGACACCTTGCAAATGGTTGTCCTAACGTTGAGAAGCTCAAGAAGATAAAGAAGAAGAGAGGCTCAACCATGTGAAGTGCTTCAAGTGCCACACTTGGGGTCACCTTACCTCAATGTGTCCAACCAAGCAACTGGTGAAGCAACTAGAAGAGCCTCAACCAAAGCCACAAGTTGAGCAAAAGAAGACACCCCAAGAGCAAATCAAGATCAACCATGAAGAGGGTGGTAAATTGATGATAAAGAAGAAGAAAACTAAAAGGGGTGGAAAAGCAAGAGAAAGAGCAATGCGTCCAAGAATGAATCAAGATGCAAAGCAAATGAGCAAGAACAAAGAAGAGAAAATAGAGAAGATTGCTCACATGAGGTGCTATAGTTGTGACACATTGGGCCACCTAGCTTCAGGTTGTCCAAACAAGCTTGAGAGGAAAGCTCAAGCAAACAAGGAGAAGCAAGGCAATGAGAAACACAACATGAGCAAGGAAGAAAAGGCTCAAGCAAAGAGAAAGTGGTACTCATGTCGGGAAAGAGGACACATGGCATATTCATGTCCCCTAGGTGACATTTCTAAGCATATTTCAATTGTTGATAATAATGTGCTTAGAAAGGATGGTAATGGTACCTCTATGGTTGCTATTGTAAAACATCCCGCTACTCATACTAAGACGTTGCCTAAGTATGTTGCTCCTAACTTGAGAGGACCCAAACTTGTTTGGGTACCATCAAAAAGTGGATGATTGATTGTAGGTACCATCGGCATTGAAGATTTGAATCAATTGATTTCATATTGATCATCATATGTTGAGTTAAGATATGAAGCCTTAGTGCATATCCAAACCCAATGCCATGATAATTGAGTGAATCCAAATGTGCTACATCATACAAGTGCTATAATTCAAGTTGTTGGTGATTCATTGGATATATTTGATGACTTGCAAATAATTGAGTTGAAGCTTGCTAGTTAAATGATCATGATCTAACCAAGGTATATCTCTTGTTGATCATTTCATTTGGGTGCATATGAGTTGATTAAATTGGATAAATATGCAAAGTTTCTTGCTATAAGATGATTGAATGGATAATTGCTTAGTAATCAAGTCTAGATTGATTTTTATTGGATAAGTTCATAAGATGACATTTAGTAAGTGGATTGAATGGATATGTCTTATGGAAGTATTCAAACAAGCTAGTTTCAAGTTTGATTCATATTTGATGAAGTATAGCTCAATTGTTGAAATCTATCCTATATTGTAAAATCTGAGCTAGCTGTGATCTTAGCCATGTTTGAATGATCAAAACTTATTGGATTGGCATAAAAATTGATATAAATGCTCTAGAATTTTGGTATAAGATGTTGTACAAATTTCATGAAAAGTTGGATAAGAGATTCTTCAGTTTTGGAGTAGATCTTGTCAGCTATAGTGCAATAGTTTTTAGCTTGTAGCAGTGGTGAAAGAATTGAAATCTGGTAGCAATCTAGAAGTAAAAAAATCTCAAATTTTTACAGCTTCTAGATAACTTAGTGAAGCACATCTCCACCAAATTTGTGTCATTTGGATTTGTACTTTGGGAGATATGTATTTTTATTTGAATAGTACAAAATCTGCTAGAAAAGTGATAAATGTTGGATTGATCTAGAGTCACCTTGATTGAAAGGTCCTCAAGTTGGAAACATGTTTATAAGTAATTGAGGCACCTAAGTTTGGTTTTGAGATGATCTAGAAGCATGACAAGAAAAGAGTACAAGGTCATTTGATTATGGAGTGTACTTTACACACTTTTGGTACTCAAGATGAAGATCAAGATCAAACTCAAGTTGAAGATGAAGTTTAAGTTCTAGATATGATTGGAGATCATTTGGTAGAAAGAAAAGGACTTAAACAAGTAGAAAGAAAAGGACTTAAAGAAGGAATCAATGTTACTCATCAAGTTAAGTCCATCACTTGGATCAATCAATCAAGCTATTTCAAGTGAGTATCAAGAATTGTTCTTTGGAAAGAGGTCACTTCTCCCTAGTGTAGGGGCTTGCCGCCTATGTATATGTAAACCAAGTGTAGTACTTGGAAGGCTAACATGGAAGTGGTGATCCAAGGGACATTTGAGATGGTTAGTTGAAGCAATCAAAAGGATTGATCAAGAAAAGCAAGCAGCACCCAAAAGAGAGCTAGTCATGATATTTCAAGTGGTATTATCACACTGATGCTCTCATGCAAGCCTAATCGAAAGATGAAGCAAGCCATCCACAACAAGAAAGTGCACTTAATCATTAGTGGTATTAATTTCATATGGGTGAATTATGGAATTCAAAATGGTATCTATTGGTCTTCACCAAGCTTATAATTGGACTTCACATTGCTATTAGAGTAATGAATTAGAATCTATGTGACTATCCTCTACTCTAACATAACAAAGGTATCATTGTAATGTGCATGATCATTTCATCCCTTACTAGTATGCGGTTAGTGCATATAGTTCATACTTCATAGGATCATGCATAACAAATGAAATATTTTAATTCATAGCCTACCACTATTGCTTGAATAATTAGTTGATCTAGTGGTTAGTATATAAATTTGTTCAAGAGCTAGTGAACCCAAGTACTTGACCCAATTTGGATTGCTAACAAGTGACAAGTACAACATTGGCAAAATAACCCTTGCAAAAGGTGTAAAGAAGCTTGTCATTGGTTCAAACCGGACTTGGAAGCTTAGGTAAATCAATTTAGTTCAAGTCAACCATAGAAGCTCATGATAGTGATAAGAGTACAAGCACAAGACAACAATGCAAATGAATATCTAGTTTGTTTGTTTCAAATGGTATCTAGACTCAAGTATTTCATCAAGAATTCATAAGTGATATTTAGATCAACTCACAAGTGATATCCTATAAGTGGTGCTCATAAAGATATCAAAGGTTCAAGAAATGCTTTTTATTGATAAATCCAACAAGTGGTTCCATACTAGAAGATTCTTTCAAGTGGTATCGCATCTATACATGGTATCAATCATGCAAGATGATGGTTCCACAAGTGATCCTCAACTTTAAGTGATCATCAAATGAAGAATGCATCCCTCACCTATAAGAACTCAAGTGTATCAAGTAGATGACCCATGCTATCACATAGGGGGAGGTGTCACACAAATTAATATCAAGATCAAAGATCCTATGTGTGGTATCTCAAGAAATCCTACATAAGATACAAGTGGTACAAGTTACAAGTGGTATCTACAAGTGGTGTCATTCCAATAATCAAGTGATGTCCATAAAAAATGCAAGATTCAAATCTCAACCATCTACCCCAAATGCATACCTTTGCATCAATGAGAAGCACACCTTTTATGGAAATTGATAACAAAGGGGGAGAGATTGTACAAAGATATTAAAGTTTTAAGATTGAGATTGTACAAGGGGAAGAGATAAGATATGAAAGCTTTGGGAGAGATTGAAACAAAGAAGTAGAGGTAAGACATGGACATGGACAAAGAGAGAGCAACATTGAGGAAAAGAGATGGATCAAAATTCTTAGACAAGAGAAGCACACAAGTAGGGGGGAGTAAGCTCATGAACTTTGATTAATTGCATTTGATATGTGCATATTCATGTGCTTGCTTGCATTACATAAGTTCTTAAATTCAATATGCATGCTTGTGTGATGTATGCTAGTTGTAAAATTTGATTGATGAAATGAAAACTAGCATGCATAGGATGATAGCTAGACACTTGGTATATTTATCAAGTAATGCTAGTACCTTGCTTTTAATGTTGATCTCATGAGGTATCTAGTGCTTTTTTATTTTTCCAAGTGTTATCTAGCAAACCACTGGTGCTAAGGATGAACTTAAAGGTGCAACTCCAATTGGTATCACACTTCAAAGGTTTACTCTATACACCTTAGCATCATTTGGTAGTAATTACTCTCCCACAATTTCAATATATGCATATGTGCGAGCTTCAAACCAAACACTCTAGCACATATGTAGGGGGAGCTAATACTACCATTTTGGGTTTGTGGTACTTATCCAAAATCATTTACACATGGTAAAATTACTTGGGCAAGCAACATGAATTTAAAAGAGCTTAATTTTCATATCTTTGTAGAGTTATCATCAATTACCAAAAAGGGGGAGATTGAAAGGTTCTTGTGTGGTTTTGGTAATTGAGTGACAACCTAGGTGGACTAATGGTGTTTATGTGAGATACACAGGTGATTAGTCCATAGGTACATGTGTGTGAGCAACATATACCATAAAGGTGAAAATGGCTTAGAGATATTGCAAAGCTCACATATGTGATGATGAAGGAGCTCATTGCAAATGAGACATGACATTGAGTCATGTGATCAAGATGGAGAAGATCAAGACATAACTTGACTTGATGGACTGGTTGCAAGCAGTGAAGGGCAAGTTGGAGACTTTAGAGTGATGGACCGCATGATGGTGAAGCTTAAGCAAGACTTGGCACCGATGGACGAAGGCAACAATGAAAAGCAAGTGAAGTCAAGATCGATGAACCAATATGATCACGTGATGATATGAAGTGGATCATATCATTGTTGATCATGTTGGTGCATGTGTTGCATCAACATTGGAGGAGATGGAATGGAATGCGCAAGGCAAAGGTATAACCTAGGGCATTTCATTTCACCGGTCATACATGTGTAGAGAAGTTTATGATCGGGTTTAGGATAGATGGTCATACTATCAATAGGGGCAAACTTGTTTGCATATCGATCATCTAGTGCCACTCGAGTGATCTAACTTTACATCATCACTAGGATCGAGTGGCGTGGCAAGTTGAGTGACTAATCCTTTAGAAAATGATTGTGAAAATGCTAACATACATACACATGGTGCTGTACACATGGTGGTGTTGGCATATTTACAAAGGAGATGAAGTTGGAGTTGATGTGGATCAACTCGATGAAGGAACAGAGGCAAGGGTTCAAAACTCCACCGGCGGAGTGTCCGCTCGTAGAGTGCGGATAGTCCGACGGTGCCACCAGTGCCCTATACAGAAAAGATATGGTCTCACAGAGTAGACTGGACGCTGGTCACGTGGTGACCGGACACTGGGGTCCTAGATCCAGTCAGTGACAGTAGAGTACGCGCAGGCATCGGTCTTCGACCGGACGTTGGCAAGGTGCGTCCAGTCTGTGCTGACGTATGGTGACATAGGTGGCGCTAGAGTTAGGTGCGTAGGCACATAACTGATTGGACATTGGTCTACGTCCGGTCATGGTAGATCGGACGCGTCCGGTCACAAAACAGAGGCTCGGGGAGCTCTCTGGAAATGACCGGACTCATGCGCAACAGTGTCTGGTCATTCACTATGCAGCGTCCAGTCGCAACTTAACCATTGAGATCAGGCGCTCAATATTTGAAGCCAGGGATGACGTGATAGCCATCCGTTGATCGGACGCTGGTAGGCTGCGTCCGGTCGATCTGACCGGAGAGTCCGGTCATCCCGAAATTTGCCCAGTGAAGGGGTAATGGCTAGTTTAGCCCATGGGGCTATAAATAGAAGGTGGTCTCAGCCATGGCTAGTGTGGAGCACCTCTGGGGACTTTGTGTCCATGCTTGAGAGTGCTTGGGAGCCCTCCATCTCACGTATGCTTGATAGTGATCATCCGATTGTGTGAGAGAGCGATTCTAGTGTGATTGCATCAGTGAGGTTGCATCGAGTGGCACTAGGTGACCGAGTTACAAGATGGTGGTGCTTGTTACTCTTGGATGTTGCCACCTCCTAGATGGCTTAGGTGGTGGTCTCTGTCGAAGCCCTGCAAGAAGCTTGTGCGGATGCTCCGGAGAAGAGCTTTGTGAGGGGCATTGTGCTTGCCCCGTGGGAGCCAGCGAAGAGTAACTCTAGTTGAGCGTGTCATTGAGCTACCCTTACTTTTGGGGTAGGTTCTTGCAGTGCCTGATGTGCGGGCCTAGCAGGGTGATGCCAATTAGGCCGCCGAACCACCAAGTGAGCAGTCGACATAACGAGGACAGTAGCATGTTGGCAAGCATGTGAACCTTGGAAGAAAATCACCAGTGTCAACCTTGTTCTTCCCGTTGGTTTGCAATCCCTTTACACAAGCTTGTGATTACTTTTATATACATTATGCTTGTGTAGTTGCTCTTGTAATTAATTAGCTTGTGTAGCTCACTAGTTACCTTCTTGCTTGTGTAGCATAGAAGTAGCTCCCTTGCGTGGCTAATTTGGTTTGTGTAACCTTATTAGTCACATTGCTTAGTTTGTGTAGCTAAGTATTTGCGCTCTCTAATTTGACATTGGTTGCCTTGTTATTAAGCATTGCTAGTGAGCTTAGGTGGCTTTGTGCTTTTGATTACTAGCATGTGTAGGAGCTCCCTTGTTGCTTAAAGTACTAGTGGCATAGGCTTGTGTGACCTTGCTTCTAGAATTGGTTAGTTGAGCTCTAGCTAGGCCAACACCTTTGTTGCTTAATTAGTATGTTTGGAAGGTGCTAGACAACATAAATAGAGGGGTGTAGTCTTGGCTAGACCGATAGTTTTAATTCCGCACTTGTTTTGGTTAGCCGACGTGATTAATTTTAGAAAGGACTATTCACCCCCCTCTAGTCCGCTATCTCGACCCTACAGCCGGTCGGCGGCAATCTTTTCTGTTCCTTTTCCACTTCTACATGGAGGGGCCTTCATCCTGATCCTAGCGCTTGGCCTTGCCTTTGCCTCGGCCTCCGTTGGAGCGCAACGGGAGCGGCGCTCACCGAAGGTGTTGGACAAAGGTCCAGGGTCCTAGGTCATCTGGGCTAGGACTCCGGTCGCTGTTGCGTGCGTCTTGGTTCGGCCTAAGCCACTCGTGTATAGGCGGTCGGTGCGGAGCGGTCGTCAAGTCAAGACGAGGCACAGGTGCGGCCTCTTATGCCACGCTTGGTGGTTGTAGCGGTGAGCGGGTGGAGCGACTCGTCTGTTGTGTCCCCATTCTCCTGGTGGGGAGAGAGGCCTCTAGTTGGTTGAACGGCGGCGGTCTCCACTAGTGCCTAGAGGTTTTGGAGGATCGCCTGTTCTTGAGGGTTGTTTAGCTCGAAAAAGGCCACGTAGAAGCATTGCCACAGTGGCGATATTCTGATTGGCCTGAACGAACTATGGGGGATCATTCCCCCTATCCATGGTGTTGCGCTGGACTCAACGGGCATGACCCCGGGTGCCGCTCGCTGGTTTATGCGCATGGGGCATAGTGTGGTGCGTCGAGCATGCTGACGTAGTTGGTGGCTGGTGCAACCACTGTTGTCATAGTTCCTCGCCGTGCTCCCGTGTGAGCTCAGGGGTCTCTGCACGAGGGTCTGGAGGGGCATGAGTCTGCAAGGACACCATTACCACCGATGGCTGTCCCTAGAGCATCCACCATAGCACACTTCCAGGATGGACGGTGGCTAGGCACCACGTCGCCAATGCTGGAGCCGTCACTCTCAACATCGTCATCTATGAGGTTGAGGAAATAGGTGGGAGCATAGCTCGCCATCTCCACAAATTTGGACATGAGAGGGGGTGGCACCGGCATCCTTCAGAGCCCTCGGGCATACGTGTCTACAGGAGACACGAGGCCCTAGGGGAACCGGTCGTATGGCGGTCGCGATGGGGACAGCAGGGTCCCTTCGGGTAATTGGTGGAAAATAGAGAATAGTAAGTAGATAACAACATGTACATTACTTACAGTGGAATTTGAGCAGAGAGTTTGCTCAGAATGAAGCATAGATGCCTCATTGTTGAAATCATCGTGCGTCCCAGAGCCGATGGAGGATGCCCCTTCAACGAGCGCCAGAACAAGTGCCTCCTTGCGGAGGTGTAGTACGCTGAGCCGGTCGGTGATGAAGTCTAGGCTTCCGAAGAGGAAGGCCTAGGATGGCTTGGAGACGGGTGGAACCCACATCCCAACAGGTGGGAGTACGAGAGACTCCAGTGAACCAAAGCGAGTCATATCCCTGAGTCCGCCACGGCGAAGGTGGCAGAAAAGTGGGCCATCTGATGACCAAAAAGTGTTGAACGTACAACGTCTTCCCACAGACGGCGTCAACTGTCAGTGCAGAAAGTGACCAACAAGTAAATATTTATAGTTTTGTCGTACGTTGTGATCGGAGGTGGACTAGCACTCAATGACATAGGGTTTATACTGGTTCAGGCAACTGTGCCCTATGTCCAGTTTGAGTCGATCGGTGACTTTATTCCTAAGCCTAGGCGCTCGAAGTTTGTAGTGGGGTTACAAACAAGAAGGAGAAATATGGGGGGTACAAGAGGTCCGGTCGGACTCTGGTTAGAGGGACCGAAATCGACGGGAACTCCGCTATGTGCTAAGTGTTCGAGCGGGTGCTTGTGGTTTGAACCTGGTGGCTCTGCTATTGTGTACTAGTGAACTTGATCGGTTTGATGAATCTGACCAAGCTTCATGAACCTGAATGTTGGGAGAGGACGCATCCCCTTTTATAGATAAAGGGGATGCCCTTACAAGTGAGAGGGAGAGAGTACATATGCTTCTAAGCCTTGTTGCCCACTGCCGATGGGTATAGGATGATGGTAGGTGCCCACAACACTATTGGATGCCTAGATGCATGTGGAAGGTTGTGTCGTCTTGTTTGGGTATGGCAGATGTTGGTACCTGCTATATTGTTGATGCCCAAAGGCATGTGAGGAGTTTCACCATATTCACTCGGTATGGTAAATGCCAGCACCCACAACACTGTCGATGCCCAAAGGCATGTGGGGGGAGCCTTACCGTATAGGAGTTAATGGCGCCCACAATACTGTAGGGAAAATGTCGGCGCCTACAACACTATTAGGGCTCTGTTGTGTTAGGGTGGTTGCAGAGTACTATTTCTATAGGTGTATAGGATATAGTCCCTGGTATTGTAGTTTGACTTGTGCGCCCTACCTTACTTTATCCATTTGTTCTCTGGTCCTTTCCGAGAGGGTGTCCCTAGTCGATTGGTCCTAGTCGGCTCTGATCGTGCTAGTCGGAGAAGAGCCATGAGCTAGGGTTTGGCACATCCCCGGTCGGAGATGCGGGTTAGAGTCAAAAGTAGTGCCTTAGCCAGGTCTTCTAGACAGAGAGGTCGTCCAAAGGCAGGCTAGAGACCAAAGTGAGCGCTCCGATCGGAGAGGTGGGCCGAAGTCGGAAAACGGGCGCCGCTCCTCCTCGGCTAGACCTTCTAGGTCGATGATTGGATTGCACCCTTCTGGCCTGTTGTTTAGATACTTGGTGAAAGGTCCTAATGGATAGAGGGGGGTGAATAGCCTAATAAAAATTTCTACAACAACACTTAACAAAATGGTTAGACAATTATGAGGCTGAAAGCAAGTGCTTGCACTAGCCTACTCAAAATACAAGCCACCTACCACAATTCTAGTTTAGATAGTGTCTATTCACACAATAGCTATGACACTATCCTTTGTTAGTGTGCTCTCAAAGGCTAACTAAAGAGCCACACCAACCAAACAAGCAAGCTCTCATAACTAGATAACACTAAAGAGCTTGTTAACTAGTTTGTGGTAAAGTAAAGAGAGTGATCAAGAAGGTTATACCTGCCGTATAGATGAAGAAATCCTATCAATCACAAGGATGAATAACAATGAAGACCAATCACCTCAGAATCAATGATGAACACAATGATTTTTTTACCGAGGTTCACTTACTTGCCGGCAAGCTAGTCCTCATTGTGGTGATTCACTCACTTGGAGGTTCACGCGCTAATTGGCTTCACATGCCAAACCCTCAATAGGGTGCCGCACAACTAACACAAGATGAGGATCACACAAGCCATGGGTAATCCACTAGAGTACCTTTTGGCTGCTCCGCCAGGGGAAAGGTCAAGAACCCCTCACAATCACCATGATCGAAGCCAGAGACAATCACCACCCTCTGCTCAATGATCCTCGCTGCTCCAAGCCAGTCTAGGTGGCGGCAACCACCAAGAGTAATAAGCTGAAATCCGCAGCAAAACACTGAACACCAAGTGCCTCTAGATGCAAACACTCAAGCAATGCACTTGAATTCTCTCCCAATCTCACAAAGATGATGAATCAATGATGGAGATGAGTAGGAGGGCTTTGGCTAAGCTCACAAGGTTGCTATGTCAATAAAAATGGTCAAGAGTGTGAGCTTGAGCCGGCCATGGGGCTTTAAATAGAAGCCCCCATGAAATAGAGCCGTTGGCTCAAAAAATAGGCTGACTGCACGTCGACCGGACGCTCTGATCCAATCGACCGGAGACAGCACTAGACGCTCCAGTCGTGAATACCGAACGTGTCCGGTAGGTCGACCGGACGCGTCCGGTCTCTCCTAGACCACCACATGTCCTGTTTAAGACAAGGTAGCTGTTGCAGCCCATACTTGCATGCGATCAGACGCTCAGACCAGACACAGAACTATGAATGATCGGACGCGCAGCCACCGAGTCCGATTGAGTCTAGTAAGCCACCACGGCCAACTAGACGCGTCTGTTAGAAACTGACCGGACACTGAGCCTTAGTGTTCGGTGGAGTACAGTAAGCATCCTCGCTCGATTGAATGTGTCTGGTCATACCGGACCGGACGCTGCCAGCGTCCGATCGATTGCTCTACCGAACACTGCGTTTTTTTATTCACACCAGACGTGTCCAGGTGTAGAGACCGGACGCGTCTAGTCAGCTGAGTCAGTCGCCAAATACCAGACGTGTCCAGGTCACCATACCTGACGCGTCCTAGTCACTCTATAACCAGCATGACTAACTCCTTTTCAACTCTATCTTCTTCACCCTTGCTCAAATGTGCCAACCACCAAGTGTATCACCTATGTGCATATGTGTTAGCATATTTTCACAAATATTTTCAAGGGTGTTAGCACTCCACTAGATCCTAAATGCATATGCAATGAGTTAGAGCATCTAGTGGCACTTTGATAACCGTATTCTGATACGAGTTCCACCCCTCTTAATAGTATGGACTATCAATCCTAAATGTGATCACACTCTCTAAGTGTCTTGATCACCAAAACAAAATAGCTCCTATGGTTCATACCTTTGCCTTGAGCTTTTTGTTTTTCTCTTTCTTCTTTCCAAGTCCAAGCACTTGATCATCATCATGGTATCATCATCATCATGCTATGATCTTCATTTGCTTCATCACTTGGAGTGTGCTACCTATCTCATGATTACTTGATAAACTAGGTTAGCACTTAGGGTTTCATCAATTCACCAAAACCAAACTAGAGCTTTCAATCTCCCCTCTTTTAGTAATTGATGACAACCCTTTCATAAAGATATGAATTGAAATTCAACTTGAATCCATGTTGCTTGTCCTAAGCATATTTACCATTTGTAAAAGATATGGACAAGTTTCATGAACCCCTAAATGATAGCAATTGCTCCCCCTTACATATGTGCTAAGAGTTTGGATAGTAAGCTTGCACATATGCTTAGATAGGAAATATAGGAGACAATGTCTACCAAATGATGCTAAGGTATAAAAGATGGACCTTTGAAGCATGATACCAATCGAAGTGCACCAATATACCATCCTTAGCACCATGGTTAGTTTGATACCACTTGGAAACAACACTTGAAACGAAAGTTATCTAGTGATTTCATTTCATCATTCAATCTTACAACTAACATACATCACACAAGCATGGATGTTTAAATTTAATACTTGTGCCATGCAAGCAAACATATGAAATACATATTCAAATGCATCATACAAGTTCATGAGCTTGCTCCCCCTACTTATGTGCTCAAAATTTTAATTGATCCCTTTCCTTTTTCACTTTTCTCTCCCTATGTCATATATCAAGTATATCTTTATGCTTTATGTTTCTCTCCCTTTATGATATTTTCCCCCTTTTTCACTATTTTTACTACTATCTTTGTTTCTTCTGCCCTTTGTCATCAATGACCACTAAAGGTTCTAATTATAGATAGTATTACTTAGTAGGGTCGAGACTATCAATGTCAATCAATGGGGTGAGGATCATTTTCCCAAATTTGATCTAGTCTAGATCATTCATCAAAGATATTTAACTCAGGTTTGATCTAAAAACAAGCTTCTTCACACCTTCAAATAAGGGTTATCTTGTACCATGTTGAGTTAAATACTTAGAGCTCATTTTCTAGATTAAACACTAGGTTTACAAGCCCACAAACATGTCATATGCTATCACTAGATTAAGTCAAGCATAGAAGCAATAGTGATATCATATAAACATCAAATTCATTTGATTTCTATGAATGAGCCTAATAAACTAGAACCACTTGAAAGGTCCTAATGAGATTGAAAATGTGACTAGATGCACTAAACATGTCCTTAGCAAGGATGTATGTCATGCCAATCAACTTTTACCTTGAATAGCTCGAAGGAGAGGCATGTCATATTAGTGGGGGGTGCATCAACACATATTTGAGAAATCCTAATATGTTCAACTCATTCCTTAGCTTGCAAAACCTTTTCTCATCCAATGGCTTGGTGAATATGTCGGCAAGTTGATCTTCGGTGCCTACACTCTCAATACAAATGTCCCCTTTTTATTAGGTGATCTCTTATGAAATGGTGGCGGACATCATTATGCTTTGTTCTTGCATGTTGAACCTGGATTGTTGGTCAACTTGATTGCACTCTCATTGTCACATAGCAATGGCACTTTCTTGAACTTGATTCCAAAGTCACTCAAAGTGGCCTTCATCCAAAGTACTTGTGCATAACAACTACCGGCGGATATGTATTTGGCTTCGGCGGTTGATAATGCAACACTATTTTGCTTATTTGATGACCATGAAACAAGTGATCTTCCCAATAATTGACATGTGCCCGAGGTGCTCTTCCTTTTCAACCTTGCATCCCGCATAATCTGAGTCAGAGTAACCAACTAGCTCAAACTTTGCTCCTTTGGGATACCACAAACCAACATTTGGTGTATGCTTCAAGTACCTCAATATTCTCTTTATAGCCTTCAAATGACTTTCTCTTGGTGAGGACTTGAAATCTTGCACACATGCATACACTAAACATAACATCTGGCCTTGATGCGGTCACATAGAGTAGGCTTCCAATCATAGACCCGATACAACTTTTGATCCACCATATTTCCACTTGCATCACTATCTAAGTTGCCATTGGTTCCCATTGGTGTGCTAATGACTTTGCTATCAATCATGCCAAACTTCTTGATCATGTCCTTGATATACTTGCCTTGACTCACAAATGTACCATTCTTTAATTGCTTAATTTGAATGACCAAGGAAGTAACTCAACTCTCCAATCATGGACATCTCAAACATCATTAGCCATCATCTTTCCAAATTCATCACAAAAGTCTTGATTGGTTGATCCAAATATGATGTCATCAACATATATTTGCAATACAAATAGATCTTTTCCAATCTTCTTGATGAAAAGAGTAGTGTCAACCTTGCCCATTGTGAACCCTTTAGAGAGTAGGAAATCCCTCAATCTCTCATATCATGCTCTAGGTGCTTGCTTCAAGCCATACAATGCCTTCTTCAACTTGTACACATGGTTAGGGCATTCTTGTCATCTTCAAAACTAGGAGGTTGCTTAACATATACTTCTTCATTGATGTAGCCATTGAGAAATGCACTCTTAACATCCATTTGATAGAGCTTGATGTTGTGGGAACTAAGCATAGGCTAGCAAGATTCTAATTGCTTCCAATCTAGCAACCGGGGCATATGTTTCTCCAAAGTCAAGACCTTCAACTTATGTATATCCTTGTGCTACCAATCTTGCTTTGTTCCTTACTACTATCCCATCTTGATCTTGCTTGTTTCTAAAGACCCATTTGGATTCCAATCACATTGTGTCCCTTTGGTCTCTCTACTAATTCCCATACTTGATTTCTTATGAAGTTATTCAATTCTTCATGCATAGCATTCACCCAATCAACATCCTTCAATGCTTCATCTATCTTCTTTGGTTCAATGGATGACACAAATGAGAATTGTTCACAAAATGATGCCAATCTTGATCTTATTTGTACACCTCTAGAAATATCACCTAATGATAGTGTCCAAAGGATGATCTCTTGCAACATTGGTTGGTTGGAGGATTGGAACTTGATTGCTTGCACTTGCTTGATCATTTGGTTGAGATGATGTACTAGCCACTTGATCTTGTTCATTATCATGAGAGCCACTTGCACTAACTTGATTTGTATCATCTTGCACATTTGAGTTGGAGAGCACTTGCACTTGATCATCTTCATCATCATTCACTTGCCTAGGCCTCAATTCATCCAACATCCATGTTCTTCATGGCATTTGAAAGTTGAATGCCTCTAACATCTTCCTAAGTTCTCATTATCTACTTGTGAACCCTTGGTTTCATCAAATTCAACATCATGAACTTCCTCAAGAGTACCACTATCCAAATTCTAAACTCTATATGCTTTGCTTGTAGTGGAATAACCAAGTAGGAATCCTTCATCACATTTCTTATCAAACTTACCCAATCTTGTGCCTTTCTTCAAGATATAGCATTTGCAACCAAAGACCCAAAAATATGCAATGTTGGGCTTTCTACCATTCAAGAGCTCATATAGTGTCTTCTCTTTCAATCGGTGACAATAGAGGCTGGTTGCAACAATAGCAAGCCTGTGTTGATAGCTTCAGGCCCAAAAAGATTGACTCACATTGTACTCACTAAGCATAGACCTTGCCATATCAATGAGTGTTCTATTCTTCCTCTCAACAAGGCCATTTGATTGAGGAGTGTACTTGGCCTGAGAATTGATGTCTAATTCCAAATTCATCACATAACTCATCAATTTTAGTGTTCTTGAACTCACTACCATTGTCACTTCTAACTCTCTTGATGGTTGTTTCAAACTCATTAGTGAATGCCCTTGACAAATGATTTGAATATGGCAAATACATCACTTTTGTCCACTAGAAAGAATACCCATGTGTATCTAGTGTAGTCATCCACTATCACAAAACCATATTTATTACCACCGATGCTAGTGTATTGTGTTGGCCCAAATAAATCCATAGTGCAATAACTCAAATGATTTACTAGTGCTCATCATGCTTTTCTTAGGATGGGTGTTTCCAACTTGTTTGCCAGCTTGACAAGAGCTATAAAGCTTATCCTTTTCAAACACAACATCTTTCAAGCCTTTAACTAAGTCATGCTTAACCAATTTGTTCAATTATTTCATTCCAACATGACCAAGCCTTCTATGCCATAACCAACCTATGCTAGACTTAGTGAACAAGCATGTAGATAATCTAGCTTCACTAGCATTGAAATCAACCAAGTATAGATTCTCATATCTAAAACCTTTGAAGATCAAGTTAGAGCCATCTACACTTATGATCTCTACATCATCTACTCCAAATATGCATTTGAATCCAAGATCACACAATTGAGCCATGGATAGCAAATTGAAGTTCAAGCTCTCTACTAGCAACATATTGGATATGCTCATGTCATTGGATATTGCAATCTTACCAAGCCCTTTGACCTTGCCTTTGCCATTGTCACCAAATGTGATACTATCATAACCATCATTGCCATTGGTGTTGATTGAGTTGAACTATTCTTGCATCACCGGTCATGTGTTGAGTGCACCCACTATCAAGAACCCAATGCCTTCCTCTGGCTTTATAATTGACCTACAAAAGAAGATCAATTCTTTTTAGGTACCTAAACTTGCTTGGGTCCTTGAAGGTTAGTCACTAGGCTCTTTGGTACCCAAATGACTTTCTTCTTTGAGCCCATCCATGGTTTACCAATGAACTTAGCCTTCACACCATTTGTACCCTTAGTAAGCATATAGCATGAATCAAGCTTAATGGAGGATACATTAGCATTTTTGCTCTTGCTTTTGCATTCTTGCTCTTTGTGACCCACTTGCTTGCAACTAGTGCAAAACCTGACCATTGTTCTTTACAAAACTAGTCTTGTGAGGAGCAAAGGCCATCTTGTCCTTTCTTGGGGGTATAGCCCAATCCCTCTTTGTAGAGAGAAGCTCTTTGGCTACCCAAGCATATAAGCAAGCGGTCCTCACCACCATAAGCCTTAGCCAAGGTGTGAGTGAGCTTATTGACCTCCTTCTTGAGGTTCTCATTCTCAACCACTAGTGAGGCATCACAAGTGAGACCATCACTACTAGATGAGGTAGAAGTAGAAGTACTACAAGAAGGGTTAGTGGGAGGAACAATGATAGGCATAGATAATGATTCATCAATTATATTATAAGTTAAACCTACATTGCAAGTTTTAACATGCTTCTTTTTATTTTGCTCATCAAGCAAAGATGAATGAGCCTTTTCAAGCTTTTTGTGAGCTTTACCAAGCTTCTCATTGGCTTCCTCTAGCCTCTCATGAGATGCATTGAGCTCATCAAAGGCTTGCTTAAGGTCTTTTAGTTCCTTTCGCAAGCTTTTGCATTCCCTTCTTTTTATGTCAAAGTGTTCTCTAGCATCTTCTAGCATGTCAAATAATTCATCTTTAGTGGGTTCATCATTATCACTATTACTATCATTTTTATTTTCATGTTCTTCATCACTTTCATCATCACAAGATTATACCTTAATGGCCTTAGCCATGAAGCATGATGAAGATTCGAAGAGATAAGGCTTCTCATTGATGGCAATGCTTACAAGAACCTTCTTCTTGGTGGTCTTGTGATCATCACTATCATCATCATCATCACTTGAGGAAGCATCACTATCCCAAGTGACTACATATGAACCACCCTTCTTCTTGAAGGCCATCTTGTCCTTCTTCTCTTTTTTTCTTCTTATCCTTCTTCTTGTTCTTCTTGTTGTCATCATCATTGTCGCTATTGTATGGGCATTGAGCAACAAGATGATCTTTGCTTCCACACTTGAAGCACCTTCTTGACTCTTCTTTGTTCTTGGATGAAGACTTCTTCCTTCTAGCACGGTAGCCCTTCTTCACCATGAACTTGCCAAATCTCTTAACAAAGAGAGCCATCTTCTCATCATCATCATCATCCCAAGATTCATCTTCTTTACTTGATGTCTCTTGCTTAGCTTTGCCCTTTGATGATGTGGCTTTGAATGCCACGCTCTTCTTCTTGTCATCCTTCTTGTCATCTTTCTTCTCATCATTATCTCTATAAGTATCATCGGTCATTATATCTCTCAATACTTGGTTTGGTGTCATGGTGTCCAAACCGCTTCTTACTAGAATGGTGACTAATGTACCAAATCTTGAAGGTAAGCATCTCAAGAACTTGTGGGAGAAGTCCTTATCCTTCACTTCTTCTCCAAGTGCCTTGAGATCATTGATAAGCACTTGAAGCCTATGGAACATCTCCGGCACACTCTCATCATCCTTCATCTTGAAGCTTGCAAACTTCTCTTTAAGGATATATGCCTTAGCACCCTTTATGGCTTGAGTGTCCCTCAAATGATTCTTCCAACTTCTTCTATGCCTCATGAGCCATCTCAATATTTTTGACTTGCTCAAATGTTCTTTCATCAATTGCATCATGAATAGCACTTAGAGCAATGTCATTGTTTTGGAGAAGTACTTCTTCGGCCATGGTGGGATTCTCTGGATCTTTAATCTCAATTTTTGTTTCTACCACCTTCCAAACCTTCCTATTGATTGACTTGATATAAGTTGTCATCTTGGCCTTCCAATAGGGATAGTTGGAGCCATCAAATTAGGGGTGGCTTCTTGGTGTTGTTGATTTGAGCCATTTTAACACCGAAGGTTGTTAAGCCTCAAATAACGGTGACCTCGGCTCTGATACCACTTGAAAGGTCCTAATGGCTAGAGGGGGGTGAATAGCCTAATAAAAATTTCTACAACAACACTTAACAAAATGGTTAGACAATTATGAGACGAAGCAAGTGTTGCGCTAGCTTACTCAAAATGCAAGCCACCTACCATAATTCTAGTTTAGATAGTGTCTATTCACACAATAGCTATGACACTATTCTTTGTTAGTGAGCTCTCAAAGGCTAACTAAAGAGCCACACCAACCAACCAAGCAAGCTCTCACAACTAGCTACACTAAAGAGCTTGTTAACTAGTTTGCGGTAAAGTAAAGAGAGTGATCAAGAAGGTTATACCGCCGTATAGATGAAGAAACCTATCAATCACAAGGAATGAATAACAATGAAGACCAATCACCTCAGAATCAATGATGAACACAATGATTTTTTACCGAGGTTCACTTGCTTGCCGGCAAGCTAGTCCTCGTTGTGGCGATTCACTCACTTGGAGGTTCAAGCGCTAATTAGCTTCACACGCCAAACCCTCAATAGGGTACCACACAACCAACACAAGATGAGGATCACACAAGCCACGAGCAATCTACTAGAGTACCTTTTGGCACTCTGCCGGGGAAAGGTCAAGAACCCCTCACAATCACCACGATCGGAGCCAGAGACAATCACCACCCTCCGCTTAACGATCCTCGCTGCTCTAAGCCATCTAGGTGGCGGCAACCACCAAGAGTAACAAGCGAAATTCATAGCGAAACACGAACATCAAGTACCTCTAGATGTAAACACTCATGCAATGCACTTGGATTCTTCTCCCAATCTCACAAAGATGATGAATCAATGATGGAGATGAGTGGGAGGGCTTTGGCTAAGCTCACAAGGTTGCTATGTCAATGAAAATAGCCAAGAGTGTGAGCTTGAGCCGGCCATGGGGCTTTAAATAGAAGCCCCCATAAAATAGAGCCGTTGGCTCAAAAAACTAGGCTGACTGTGTGTCGACCGGATGCTCTGGTCCAATCGACCGGACGCAGCACCGGACGCTTCGGTCATGAATATTGGACGTGTCCGGTAGGTCGACCGGATGCGTCCAGTCTCTCCCAGACTGCCACGTGTCCTATTCAAGACAAGGTAGCCGTTGCAACCCATACTTGCATGCGATCGGACGCTCAGACCGGACATAGAACTATGAATGACCAGACGCGCAGCCACCGAGTCTGGTCGAGTCCAGTAAGCAACTAGGGCCGATCGGACGCGTCTGTTAGAAACTGACCAGATGCTGAGCCTTAGCATCCGATGGAGTACAATAAGCATCCTCGCTCGATCGGACGCGTCCGGTCAAATCAGACCGGACACTGCCAGCGTCCGATCGACTGCTCTGCCGAACACTGTGTTTTCTGATTCACACCGAACGTGTCTGGTGTAGAGACCGGACGCGTTCGGTCGCTGAGTCATCGCCAAATACTGGACGTGTCCGGTCACCATACCGGACGCGTCTGGTCACTCTGTAACCAGCGCGACTAACTCCTTTTGAACTCTATCTTCTTCACCCTTGCTCAAATGTGCCAACCACCAAGTGTATCACCTTGTGCACATGTGTTAGCATATTTTCACAAATATTTTCAAGGGTGTTAGCACTCCACTAGATCCTAAATGCATATGCAATGAGTTAGAGCATCTAGTGGCACTTTGATAACCGTATTCCGATACGAGTTTCACCCCTCTTAATAGTACGGCTATCAATCCTAAATGTGATCACACTCTCTAAGTGTCTTGATCATCAAAACAAAATAGCTCATATGGTTTATACCTTTGCCTTGAGCTTTTTGTTTTTCTCTTTCTTCTTTCCAAGTCCAAGCACTTGATCATCATCATGGTATCATCATCATCATGCTATGATCTTCATTTGCTTTATCACTTGGAGTGTGCTACCTATCTCATGATTACTTAATAAACTAGGTTAGCACTTAGGGTTTCATCAATTCACCAAAATCAAACTAGAGCTTTCACTTAGGCCGGCCCATGAGTTGCGCGTTGTCTGCTTGGGTTGAGCCTTTGTTGAGAAGCCGATCCAAGAGGGACCCCTGGGTTTATGAACTCGACACAATGGTTCAGTTTGATGTCGAAGGATGGCACTTGTAAGGCCAATGTGAAGACAACATGCGTCTCAAGAATCATTGTTTATGAAATTAATGTGCTACTTGATTTGATTTTCCTAGTCGTAACCAGTTCATGATGCAATCTAATTGTGCTTCTTGATGTTTGATTCACATAGTCCATAATGGATAATAGCGTGAACCATTACGGGTCCATAGAATGTAGATATCGCTCATCATCTAGCGCTAACTGATCCAGTTGCCCGCTCCCTTGCGCACTCACGGAAACAAACAAATCAACGGCTTCGTGATGTGATCCCTTACCATTTACAATGTTTAGACAACACATTAAGAAAGGATGAATTTGAAGAGCAAGCTGTAAAAACAATATAACTGTCATCACCAAAAGCATTGACTGTCATATTATTAAAATATAGCTCTACAATATTCAACATGGAAAGGTAAACTCGTTAAGATATACAGAAGTAACACATATGTATAGTTAGATGGTCGGCCAGATGCGAGCAGAATCCTTTTGATTATTCCTGTCGAACACTTGAAGCACACAGAGCAGCCAGTGCAAAAGAAACAACAACTAAGTACCTCACCATGCTTAGAGAGGAAGGAGAACCTAGGGAATACTTCAGCGTGGGGCCACTAGAGGCGAAGAAGAAGAGCAACTAGGGAAAACGGTTCCCACAGGAGGTGGCAGCGCGACCATCACAAAGAGACACAGGCGGCGCGAACACACGTATGGACACCGGCAACAAAGCACACCTACAGCAGCAGTGGAGACACACTGTACCGGTGTGGGCGAACGAACTGCGTGGCGGCAAAATAGCCGGGGCGCACGAGGAGGCGGCACACAACACAAACGATGGTGGGCTACGTGAAGTGCATTCAAGCCGAAGATGGGCATTCCGATGGCAACAAATAGCAAGTGATATGGACTCATGACAGAGCAGAAAATGGTATGATAAAGAACAAAGGAATGTATATGGTAGACAAGGTAGCTCTAGCTCGATACATGTGGTTTTCTTGTTGAGGAGAAATTAACCATATGTCTGTGTCAAAATGGTGGTTTCCACGTCATATGTCTAAATGAACCTTTTAACTAAAATCAGCTTCGGAAATTATTTTCAGAGTGCACACACTGTATCTGTACCAAAAACAGGTACAGGAATACCCATCAAAAGGTGGCTTCCACCCCCTTTTTAGATCAATTCTATAACACGATCACGCAGACTAAGTTCGTATGCATGCGCTTTTTCTACCTCTAGTTCCTTCACTGTACTGTAGTAGTACTGTGACGAAGCCGAAGAAGCCCCAAATATGCGCATCCTCGAGCTCCTTCATTTTCTACTTTATTTTTAGAGAAGCTAGAGCCGTTTTTCTTTCCATTACATTAGCCTACAGTAAACAACAACGATGTATATGTTAGGAGCCAGAGCCTAATACATTGTGTGTGTGTGTGTTTAATTTAGATATTTGAAGATGATATTAATAATATAGTAATCTCAAAAGTTAATTTTATAAAAAAATATTTGTTATTTTTATAAACATTTTGTTATAAAAAGTACATTAGTATGAAAAATATTTTTACTGACGGCGCTTTTTGATTTGTATTGGTGTGAAAGTTCAATTTCTACTAGTGCCACTTAAAAACTACGCGTGTAAATTGATCTACACCAGTAGAGCATATTTACACAAACCATCTGTGCAAATCATTTATAGAATTTGTAAATTTGTAAATTAGTCCAGCAAAACAAAACTAATCCGGGAGAGGGCCACTAGCCAGCCTCTACAGCCGTGGGTCTTGAATCCATGCTCGGCGTCAGGATCTATGGCTCCGAGCTCAGAGCTGAGATTTACGGCTCCGAGGTCGGAGCTAAGATTTGTGGCTCCGAGGTATCGGCCATGTCAACGCCACCTAGGATGCCCTGTTGTGCACGGCCAGACACCTCGGAATCAAAATTTGTGGCGCCAAGACATGTTACCTCAGAGCTATGAAGCCTAGCGCCGACCCTCTGGAGTTTACGTTTTCCAAAAGACCAAACATAAATTTTCTTTAAAAAATTAAATTATAAAAAATTGGGTGAGGACGATAAGGAGGACGGTGACTTCTTTGTTGTTGACATCCCGTGCCCTGACAGTTGTTATGTGCTCGACCGGTGCAACGTGGCAGGGCCACCTTCACACTTAGGGACCTCGTAGAGGCACAGTAACATCGTGGATATGCTATAGCGGTTGCCTGCACGTTAGTGGAAAGTGACGAGACGGTCTCTTCGGTCAGCACTCAGGGATGACGACGACACGTGGAGCCGTTTGAATTTATCAACCAACTTATCAGATATAATCTATATTATTTTTTTCTCAAAACAAAATAGTTTTAGCCGGTTTATCAACCGGCTTTAATATCAGCCGAACATAAAAGACATTGTGATATACTCTCTCTCCGTCACTTTATATCTGTCACTGTTGGTGTGCGTGCCACACGTTTAACTTAATTTATAGAAAATACGTATAATATTTGTATCTCCAAATAAATTTATTAAAAAACTAGATTCAAAGATTTTTTCCAACGATACTAATTATGTACTATAAATATTAATATTTTTAATATATATTTAGTTAAAGTTGTTTATCGAAAACGTAAACGACAGATATTTAGAGACAGAGGGGTACTCCCTCGTTTTCAAAATAACTGTCATTCTCGTTTCCCGAGAAATAATTTTAACTAATTTTATATAAAAAGATAATAATATTTATATTACATAATTAATATCATTAGAGAGATGGTTGAATATATTTTTATAATAAATTTATTTAGAGATACAAATATTACATATATTTTCTATAAATCTAATCAAATTTGTGACATGAAAACCTAAAACGATAGATAATTTGGGACGAAGTGAGTATGGTTGAGCGTTGTGGCATGGGCATGCATGCTTCGAACCTGAAGATGGAGCAACGGAGGAAGAAATGGATGGCTTCTGGTTTTTTCACTCGACGTTGGTAGGTTAGCGCATCTCGTCGCATCAGCAAAATTAGCAAGAACGAGGAAAATTTGTTCTCCTCTTGTAAGCACACTTGACCTAGCTCAAGTTGTTGTACAGTACGTTATGCAAAAAATAAAAACAAGGAAAATTTCTCTCAGTATCACCGGTGGTAAATGTATAGATGTTTCTGTATGGGTTTTGAAGGAGCGACATCTGTAAGAGGAAAAAAAATCAAATATGCAAAAAAAGAATCTTTTTTCAGGTGCCAAAAAAATCGAATTGTTTGAAAATCGTATCGCATGAAAACGTACTCCCTCTATCTCAACATATGAGTCGTTTTAGGGACGACAACACCACCAAAGAAGTGAACCAATGACCTACATGCCTCTATGGTTAAAGGTCTCATTCGGCTTATCCCATATTCGATTTGTTTGGCTTGTTTTTTCAATCGGAACAGTGTTTTTCTCTCACAACAATTCAGCTAGAACAGTATTTTTCAGTCAATTTTAGCCAAAATTCAGCAAGCCGAACGGGACCAATCATCACACTTGCATGGAACATCATTAAACTAATGGACCGTGGAGGGGTCAAAGACTGGTGCACCTAACTGCCTAAACGAACAGTATCAAGCCTGTTCGCTTAGTCGTATTTGGCTTATAAGCCATGACTTATCAGTCAATGAACAATATTATTCTCTTACACCAAACCAGCCAACAGTACTTTCAGTCATGACTTATAAGCCAAACAAGCCAAACGAACAGAGCGCTACCACTGGGACTAGTACGATGCTACACTAGGAGTAGAGAACGACACCTTGCAGGGACAAAATTTGAACTCCTAAACAACTGATATTCTGGGACGGAGGGAGCAGTATAATACTGCATTCGTCCATAAAAGCACCCGCAATAGTATAAGCTACTGACTCTAAGCCAACATTCTCAATTGTGTTAACTTTTTACATATAGCTCATATATGGATAACTTCACATGATACTCTCGCATGATCTTAGAATGTGTGTATGAGCCTAACTCTTGATAAGAGCTAGCTTTTCTCTCTCTGTTATCAAAATATAAAAAATGCTAAGAGCTAGCTTATGAATCACCCATTGTGGGTGTCCTAAAAGAATCAAATTCTCACTTTTAGAGAAGTCAATCTGTTTAAACTTGGACTAAATTTATATAAAAAATACTAACATTTATGATACAAAATAACTATCATTGGATTAGTTATAAAATATATTTTTATTTGAAAATATAAATATAAATATTATTTAGTATAAATTTATTCAAATTTAAGCCAGTTTGATCGACACTATTTCTATAATCACATTATTTTGTGGACAAGCACCTTAAAAATAAAGAAAAGAGGCGTAAACACGGAAGCAAGCTTCCATCTGCTACATGTATAGATGGCCATGCAGCTCGCGGGCTCGTGGCTCGGCCCACGGCCCGGCCCGAGAACGGCATGGCACGGTGGCCACCGGGCCTGGGCCGGCCCGACCCGAACGACCAGGACGGGCTTGGGCCGCCACCCTGGCCCGTGGCACGGCACGAGCATGGCCCGGTCCAAAGAGGTGGCCCGGTGGCGGCCCGGTGCCCCCCACGGCCCATTGGCTGGCCCAACAAGCTCCTCCCCGGCTCCCCCTCTTGATATAAAAGGCAGGCGCCACTGCGGGCCGCCCCTAACCCTAACCCTAGCTTCACATTCCAAATTTTCAATCGTCTCGCCGCTGAGTCGCTGACCGCTCTCCGCTCTTGCCTCGCGTCTGGTGCCTCAACGCCTCGACCTCGATCTGTCGCGGACGTTCACCTGGTGCTCACCGGCCCTGCTCCGGTGACCTCAGCGCCGGTCCTGCACCTCGCCTCCCTCCCTCCTTTCCCTCTTCTCCTTCTCCTCCCTCCTCTCCTCCTCCGGTGTACCATACTACCATGTGAGTGGCTTGTGCCTGTTAGTCGTTCCGCTGCCGCTCGCCGTCGTTCTAACCGGTGTCTCTCTCCTCTGGTTCGGTCTTGGGCTCTTGGCTCCCTGGCCTCTTCTCCGGCACTAGGCTCCGGTGGCGTAGGTGAATCGAAACCCTAACCCTAGATCTATCTCTCTCTTTCACTCACTGTCACTCTCTTATCTCTGTTCTTGTAAGTTCTAAATTTGTAATCTTCTTCTTCATCTTCTTCGTAGGTTGGTGCCTGACGCCGTGTCGTCCTCCTCTGGAGGCGCCATGGCAAGCCCACCAGTGTCAAAGCGCCCCTGTCCACTAGCCTGTTTACATTAATGGCAAAAAAAATAATATGAATTATGTACAATTTTACAGGTACTTTTGGACTTCTTTTGCTGTGCTGGATACAACAAGTGAAGAAGAACTAGAGAGAGGAGAGCCTGAGAGGTACTGACTGTCTATCTCAACTAAATACTATGACTCAATCAACTCAATACTTTTGGACTGATTGGATTCTTCTATTTTTGCAGGTACTTTTGGAGTTTTGGTCTTTTGCTGGTGGCTAGTGCTATGCTGGACTGCTGGTCTGCTGTGCTGTGCTGTGAAGCTATGTGTGTGACTGTGAGTCTGTGTGTCTGTGATAGTAAGAAGAGTGAGTGACTGAGTGTGGACTCTGATTCTGTCATTCTGTTTCTGTGAACTTTGCCACAGTCATTCTGTGAACTTTGCCACAACTGTTGGCTTTTGTAATAACACATTAAGACTAAGACTTTGAGCTAGCTGCACTCTTTTTTTCTTTTTAGGGTTTCTCACAAGGATGAGTTTTACCTAGAAAGGTTTTTAATAAGGCGGCATTGCACAAAACAGCTCATTTTGATCATTATTTTCATATAATCTAGTCTCCTTTTGTCTTTGTGCTGTGATCTGTGATGTGAACTGTCAGTCTGTCACTGTGAATGAAAATGGTAACTTGATCAGTTGATCAGTTAACAGTTGTGTGAATGTGAATGTGAATGTTGAATGTTGATCAGATCAGTTCATAACTGTGTATGAATGTGAATGTTGATAACTGTGTGTGAATATGAATGAAAATGTGATCTTTTGTTTGTTGAAATTTGAAAATGAAGTGTTTCAGCACTTTGTGGTTTTTTTGGAGGTGTTTTTTTACCTCTTGGGCTATAGGCCGGCCCGTCACGGTGAAAATGGCCGTGCCCAACGGGCGGCCCGGCACGACCAAACGGCCCACGGGCCGTGTCTTGGGCCGAAGGCCAGGCACGAGCACGGTGCAGGCACGGCCCGATAGGCACGGCGGCCCGTTGAGGCACGACACCGTTCCGGGCCGGCACGGCCCGATGGCCATGTATAGCTACATGCGAAAAGAGCGTTTCCAGCTTCATTGCAAACCGAACCAAGAGGGAAATTAGAAATCCATCCCCAATCCTATCACCCCCAATTACTTCTGCTCCCCAGCCTAGCGTGCTTCCTAGAAAGATCTCCCGGAAGGCGGGCAGGCCGGCGGCAGGAGCATAGATGCATGGTGAGGGCACGGGCGGCAGCGCTTGACGGGCGACGAGTAAACCCTAACGCTTTGATCGCGGGCGGCGGCGTCTGAGCCACTCCCGAGTCGATCCGCCGCCATGCCTGTCAATCCTCCTCACCCGCCGCCTCCTGGGTCGTCGTCGTCGGCTCCGGCGGGGGCCAGCTACTTCCCTCTCCCTTTCCACCTGCAGCAGCACCAGCCGCCGGTGCAGATGCCGCCGCCTATGGCGGCGAGCAGCTACCAGCAGTACCAGCAACAGCTGCATCAGGCGCATCAGCTCTTCCAGCGGGACGCGCAGACCATCACCCCCGAGGCGCTGCAGAGCGTCAAGGCTGCCCTCGCCACCAGCGACGTCCTCGACCCCGCCGCCGCCGCCAACGCCAGGCCCTCCGACCCCTCTACCAGCAAGAAGCCCATCCCCCGCCGCGCTGCTGGACAATCCTGGGAGGATCCTACCCTCACTGACTGGCCCGAAAGTATAACTTATTAATCCAGTTTCCTTTGTTTTATGCCTCACCCTTATTTCGTTTCCTTGTGTCTCAACTCTTAACAACTTGCAGATGACTACCGGCTGTTCTGTGGAGATCTAGGCAATGAAGTTAATGATGATGTTCTCTCCAAAGCATTCTCACGGTTTCCATCCTTCAACATGGCAAGGGTAAATACCCCTTTGTATCCAAAAAGCTTGTTTGTAGCAAAACTTGTTCAACGATCCAAATTATTGTATCTCGGGTTCTCTAAAATTTGTTATGCAATACCCTACTGTCAAATTCTTTTAGAGTTTATGGAATAAGGCTAACTAACGTGCCTGAACCTTGATTGCTTCTGCTGGGTTTCAACTCTAGCCTACCCCAACTTGTTTGGGACTAAGGCTTTGTTGTTGTTGTTGTTGGAATAAGGCTAACTAAAATGCCCAGGCTTTTAATTCTGCCATTAGCTGATAAAATGCATGGCTCAACGTGTCCAATATGTAGTAGAACTATCATTCAAATGTAGTTCTGCCTCACAAGTCAAAAGTTATGCAGATAGCCAGATAGTCTCGCCTGAAATGACTAACATAGGTAGGTAACATTTACAGCCCGCATGAGGTACTTCAGAGGCTGATAGGGAGTTCATTGGCAAATTCATTGCTTAGGATAGATTCTATGGGAATGTATATGTGCAGTCTTGTCTGAAATGACTAATGTAGGATTGTAGGTAGATAACTTTTACTGCCTGCATGACGAAGATAGCTTTTACATCCTGCATGAGATACTATTGAATCTATACCCCCAAAATGATTAATTTGGTTAGATTATTTCAGTAGCACACGTGAGGTCCAACTATCTAATCTTTAGGTATGAACTATGGTATGCGCACCATAGCATTTAGATAGGAAGTTGCTTGTTGATGAAACCATGCCTTGCACTACTTCCTCTGGTTACAAAATGAAAAATTTCGTCAGTTCTAATTGGTTGTGCTAAACCTTTGCTACCATTCTCTATAGATATTCAGTTTAGGATGTGTAGATTTGTCAAGAAGAGTACTTTACTAATGTAATAATTTAACTGAATTTTGCGTGAATATAATTGTAACAACAGAAAAGTAACAGTGGCATCCAAACTCCAAAATGTCCTCTATGATTGGAATGAGTAAATTCATGAATACTTTAGATCTGTCAAGGTTACTTATAGTAGGTAAATGATGACATGGAAAAGGTTTTGTATAATGGACTACATAAATCTGTAAGCCGTTCAGATGTACTAAGTTCCTTAATAGTCACTAGTAAGGTGTAATAATTAAGTATGGAAGAAGTGAGAAGGATTGACAAACATTAAGATGGATTTTCCACTGTTGCCAAGGGACTATATAAAGAAACGAGAAATCCAAATCAAAATAACACTGATTCCTGCAAATGTTAGCAGTTTACAGAACATCAGCGATGCACATAGTGGTACTGTTTTCTATATAAAACTTTGTATGCACTGGAGATAACCAGCAGTTAGAAGATATTTTCTATGGATCTTTTCATAGTAATATGCTACTTCATGCTAGCTAGTTCTGAGAATTGCATTAATGGCTGTTTGTTAATGACTTATCACATGAAGTAGCAAAAACCAAAACAAAAGCAACGGGGTTCGTATAAGCTTATGCATCCCTGAAGAAATTTGTAGTAACAATCTACACTTTGTTGAACTTGTTCTCTGCTTCCTTTGATGCTTATAAATCCTTTCGCCTAAAGAAGCATAATCTACCTGATTGAGAGAGAAGCTAAGAGATTAACAGACAAAGAAATCCATATGCTGAGTTATAAGTAGCGGGGCTTATGTCAGTCATTATGTGCAGCATTTGGCATGCATTTCTTGATTTTTATACATTCTTAGTTTGCCTTTGTACTCTTTATTTCAGGTTGTTAGAGATAAGAGGACTGGCAAAAGTAAAGGTTATGGATTTGTGAGCTTTTCAAACCCTACTGACCTGGCTGCAGCAATAAAAGAGATGAATGGTTTGTATCTCTAATATGTTCTGCAGATTCAGTTGCTGCCACAGTGCCACTTGTGTGCATATTTTGGTTGACTGTTCCCCTTGTAACTTTTGAACAAACTTCTTTCAGGAAAGTATGTTGGGAACCGCCCTATTAAATTGCGTAAGAGTAACTGGAAGGAGAGGACAGATGTTGAGGCTCTGGAAAGACAAAAGGCACTTGTCTATTTCCTTCTTTATGTGTGTTCCTCTCTGTGTGTCCTCTAATTTCGTCCATGCTTTTCCATCCTTCAGAATCATGTCCAAAGGAAGCCTAAAATTCCCAAGAAGAGTATTCTTCACAAGTAGTGATATATAGGCTCTACCGAGGGTGAAGGCCAGCTCATGGTAAGTTCCTTCTCAGTTTACATGCTGGATTAGCTGTAAACAAATGCTGTGGCTTAATATGGTTGGTTTTTAGTGGTTCTTTTTTTTTTCTTCCAAATTCTGTATAGTGTTCTATTGTTTGCACATGCTGCAATTGTACCTTTGCTTTCTTGGGCTGAAC
The DNA here is from genome assembly GCF_019320115.1 of Miscanthus floridulus. Classification (NCBI taxonomy): domain Eukaryota; kingdom Viridiplantae; phylum Streptophyta; class Magnoliopsida; order Poales; family Poaceae; genus Miscanthus; species Miscanthus floridulus. Next base: position 137,662,840 of record NC_089582.1, read on the forward strand.
ACTAGGCTCAGCATCTATCTTGTGGTTTGCCATTTGCAACCTTTTCATATAGCAAATAATGGGTATGAAGAATAATGATATGGCATGTTTGCCATTGTTAGTCCTACGATATACAAAGAATATAGCTAAGCTGGTGATTTTGTGTAGATTCTATAAAATTAAGAAAGTGATGCTTATGGCACCCCAGCTGTGCCTTTATTTTTGGAGCACCTTGTCATGTTTTGTTTTGTTTTTCTGTTTCGTTGTGTTTCATCTACCATGTAATTCAGGCCTTCAGAACAGGTGTTTTTAATGGATGAAATGATCCTTGCCATCTATGCTGCCCATATACTAGGCCAGCCAACCACCAATTTCCTGCACCCATGCCATACTAATTACTACTGTTCAAGTTGTACTTTTCTTGGCCTCCCGTAGTTTTTTTATGGTTTGAACTGCACTTTCTCTCTGAGTTGCATCAAAGGAAACTTTGTGTTGTCCTTCCCACACAAGCAATTAGGTCGTAGACACAACCTGTCCATCTAAATGACCATGGAGACCTGATGATCCTTTGTCTATGTAGTTATTATATACAATTTGCAGAGGTCTGATGGATAGCTTATATGTTGTGTATGATGCAGTGCTGCTGCGGTGCTGCCTTGGGATGATGCTACTTCTGGAATCTCTTCACTCTCTGCACTACTCGTGGCGGAATCACGCAAGGGCTGTTGTTTCATTGAAATTGGCAACGAGCTGCTGCTGCCTTTTGGTCCCCATGGTTAGGATGGGGTTGTGGGCTTGTGAACATAGAGTTAGTGTTAAGTACCACCCGACGCACTTTGTTCCCCGTTTTACTGTTCCCCCTAGTTGTACGTTTACATGGTGTTCATTTGAGATGTTGGAGTAGTATCATAGGCTACTGACTAACGAGGCCTTGTCATTAACAGATGGCTTCCTTGGTTGGGAGCTGAACAAGAACCAAATGGAATTTTCAGTTTGGGTTTCAGCAAGTAATAGCATGATGTGTTGGACTATCTGGCTCTTTCTTTTCACTGGAGTCATGACTTGGGCGACTTACTCCAAGGGCAGCCAAGGCCCAAGAGAACATAAGATCGATCGAATGAAGCATTACCATCGACTAATCATAAATGTAAATTTTGCTCGAGTCTTGGCGTTTGTGTTAGCTGGGTTCCACCAATATAGCTCAATTGCTTGAGGCTACTTTTAGTTTGGGGACAAGAAGGTTGCGCTTGGTTAAAAAAAGGGGAGAGGTTAGTTCCATTTCAGTTTTTCTGGAACAGAACCATCTCATATTTGTGTTTGGTTGAGGGAATGGAAACGTCCCTATCACATCTTTGTGGTTGGTTAATGTTCCTGTTTCGCGTTTGGTTTGGTACATGGGACGGGGAGTGAGATCTTTTTCTGGAATGAGATCATTTCATGTTTGTGTTTGGTTGAGTGAGAATGTCCCCGTTCTGTATCCTTGTTTTGTGTTCGGTAGAAGGGACGTAGAGTGGGAGGATATATGATCATTTTAAATCTGTTAGACAGCTAAGTGGGGCCCGCATGTCATCCTCCATCACTGTCTTCTTTGTCCTTCACCCGCAAGCCGCTCTTGCCTCCGATTGCCATGACCGCCCCCGCCCGGCGTTCCTGGCCTCACCCTCGCCCTCCACGCTCCATGCCCCCTTTGACCCCCCTGCGCGTCGTGGCCACGATGCGAAGAAGAGTTAAATGAGGACGAGGTGGCCCGCTCAAACTTTGGGGATGTTCGGACTCAAAATCTGGAGAGAACATTTTCTTACTTCGTCCCCCGTGTCTCCAAATCAATCAGTAGATGAAGGAAGATCTCTCACCTTGTATCTGTCCTGCCCTAACCAAACGCTACCCACGTGTTTCACTCTTCCATTTTCATCATATCAACAGCATCCCCTCTGTTCGCCCTTGGCAATAAAATTGTTGGCAAATCGCTCTTTTGTATTGCTTCCGTTCCAAATTATAAGTCGTTTTGACTTTTTTGTATATCCATTTTGTTATGCATCTAGATATAATAATATGTCTAGATACATAGTAAATGGATGAACCAAAAAAAGTCAAAGCGACTTATAATGGAACGGAGGGAGTAGCATCTGAATCAGAATCGCAATAAGACTTTTTTTTATATACATTCCGTAACAAGATTATTGGTGAAGCACATTTAGGCACCATTTGTGGACTTCTCTTTAGAGCCAGAGAAATTATTGTTGCTTTTGAACATCAAATTGCATAACAGCAAAATCAAACATACTTAAAAAGAAAAAAAACCAAAGCCTTCCTATCCTAGGCAAGTTGGGGCAGGCTAGAAAGACACTTCTACATAATTCACAGATTAATTTGATTTGTATTGGCCAATTTATCCTCCCTTTTTTTCAAAAGAAAAATTGCAACTGTGCTGCTATTGTTTCATGACAACACTGCAGTCTTAATGAGTTAATGACAGAATCAATGATGATACTCCAACAACGGTGAGACGAAACTACAGGACCAAAGGTGAGTGCAACCGACAGCATTGCAGAGACATAATAATTCAGTTATGGAAGGGAGTGATCAGAGATTACAAATCATCAGAGTTGTCTAAATATGAAGACCGTAGGTTCCCCCTATGATCTAAAGGTGGATCTGTCCTTGCCTTCATCGGTACCCACTTTTTCATATTGAAAGTGACAGTGGGCTTACTAGGGTTCTTCTCGGCATCATCCTTCAGAGATTGAATGTCATCCTCCATAGTGTTGTCTGGACAAGCAGAAACCGAAACCTCCTTAAGATTAGGAAGGAACTCTATACCAGAAACCTCTTGGATGGAAGCTTGTTCAAACAATGACAGCTCTAGCTTTTCAAGCCTAGGCAAGGCATCTTCATGAAATCTTGCCCTCCAAGCTTCAAACATGGCAAGATGAATGACAAGCAACTTAAGAACTGGGAATTCTGATGCAGCAACAGCAAATTCGGTTTCAACATATGCACTGTGATGCAACCGAAGGTAGATTAGGCTAGGCAACCGTGCAAGCACCTCCAGGTCTTCCTTTGCACTTAGTTCGGTTGCACGACGGGTTAACTCAGTGAGGTTAGAAAGAGATGGGAACCACTTCGGTAGTTTTCTTAACTGACCACGAAAGTCGATACTTCTCATAAACAATGGTGGTCTTGATAATGAATCAAGAGAATTGAAGTTCATTGTCCCATCAGGACGCCAAAGTAATAACGAGCATAAGCTGCTACTTATATTCTCAAGTGCAGACATCAAGGATGCCCGGCTGTTGTCATCATCAACAGACATCATTACCCCAAGCTTCCTCAAACGAGATAATTTCCCCAGCTCACGAATGGAATGGGAAGCATACTCTGATTTCTACCTGCTCAAGTGTTTCGAAGTGCATCCAAATTGCTAATTTTGTTAGGGACATGCAACCCCCAATACTCAGAAACAGGCCACAATCCATTGTGATTGTAAAATCTTCTCCCTCCAAGTAAGTTTATTAAGTGAGGAAGATAGGTAATGCCTGGAGGCAAATGCTTGACACCCGTTTCCCTTATATCCAGAGTCTCCAACTTCTGCAGGTTTCCTATTTGTGCGGGGAGTTCCATGATGTGTGTTTTTCTCAGACTAAGATACTCCAACTGAAAGAGGCTGCATACATTTTTGAGATATCTATTCCTCAGAATTCCATAACCTTCTAAATCTAATATTCTCAATAGTTTCATCCAACCAAACTGCAGTGTTTCTCTACCGGAGAATATGCTCAAGGACCGGACATGGGATAACATCTTGCTTGTTGCAATATCTTTCATGTCTCCACTGTGAACAGATAGTCGCCAAATTTTCTCTCGTGACACTGAAATGTGCTGTTCACCTACCAGAGTGATAAAATTCTCTTCAATTGACCTTGACACAATAATCTCTAACATCACGTCATGAACTCGAAATGTTTTGACCTTCCCAGTAAAGCTCATGTCCACAGGATGAATAATGCTTCGATTGATGAACTCGTCGAAGTAGCTTTCTGCCACTTCAAAGACACTAAGTCCACGCTTTTCAGTCACAAAGCGTTCGGCTACCCATCGTCTCAGTACACTTTTCCTTCTGATAATATGGTCCTCAGGGTACAACAACAACAACAAAGCTTGTCAGTCCCAAACAAGTTGGGGTAGGCTAGAGTTGAAACCCACAAAAAGCCCCTAGTCACGGTTCAGGCACATCAATAGCTTGCTTTCCAAGCACTCATATTCAAACATAGATCTATATGTATATCCCAAGTTTTCAAATCTCTTTTTATTGCCTCCCCATGTCAATTTCGGTATACCTCTACCTCTCCTCACAATATTAGTTTGGCTTAGGACTCCACAATGCACTGGTGCCTCCGATGGTCTCCTTTGGACATGACCAAACCACCTCAAACGATGTTGGACAAACTTTTCTTTAATTGGTGCTACCCCTAGGCGGTCACGTATATCATCGTTTCTAACTCGGTCCATTCTTGTGTGACCACAAATCCATCGCAACATACGCATTTCTGCAACACTCAGTTGTTGAACACGACGAATCTTTGTAGGCCAACATTCTGCTCCATACAACATAGCCGATCTAATAGCCGTTCTATAAAACTTGCCTTTTAGTTTTTGTGGTACCCTCTTATCACAAAGAACGTCAGAAGCTTGTCGTCACTTGATCCACCTTACTTTGATTCTATGGCTAACGTCTGCATCAATGTTTCCATCTCTCTGTAACATCGATCCTAGATAACGAAAGGTATCCTTCTTTGACACTACTTATCTTTCAAACTCACATCTCCCTCCTCCTGTGCAGCTCCGCCAAAGTCACATCTCATGTATTCGATTTTAGTTCTGCTTAATCTAAAACCTTTAGACTTAAGGGTCTGCCGCCACAACTCTAGTTTCCTATTTACTCCCGCCTGGCTTTCATCCACTGGCACTACATCATCAGCGAACAACATACACCAAGGGATATCCCCTTGAATGTTCCTGGTAACCTCATCCATTACCAAAGCAAAAAGGCACGGACTCAAGGCTGACCCTTGATAAAGTCCTATTTTAATCGGAAAGTAAGCTATGTTACTATCATTTGTTCGAACACTAGTCACGGCATTGTTGTACATGTCATTGATGAGGGTCACGTACTTTGATGGGACTTTATCCTTGTCCAAAGCCCACCACATAGCATTTCTTGGTATCTTGTCATAAACCTTCTCTAAGTCAATGAAAACCATATGTAGGTCCTTCTGCTCTCTGAATCGCTCCATAACTTGTCTTATTAGGAAGATTGCTTCTGTGGTTGACCTTTTGAGCATGAAACCAAATTGGTTCGTAGATATCTGCGTCATTCCTCGCAGGCGCTGCTCGATGACTCTCTCCCATAGCTTCATAGTATGGCTCCTCAGGGTAAACACTTAAATATAAGAAACAAGTTTTCAAGTGGTAAGGAAGATCATTATAGCTTAGCTCAAGTATTTTCTTCAATATCTCAAGTGATGGACTAGTTTCAAGCTCCGATCCAAGAGAGCTATAAATTTTCTGCCACTGATCTTTACTTAGCACTGGCTTACTGACCAAGAGACCTGCTATGCTCACTATAGCTAAGGGTGCACCCCCACATTTTCCCAAGATCTTTTCTGAAATTTCCTTTAAGTTATCAGGGCAATTAACTGTACTGCCAAATATCCTTTTAAAGAACAAGTCTCTGGATTCATGATCTGTGAGAGGTTCGATTTCGTAAGCTCGGTCATACTCATGGAAACAACAGGTGTGTGCTACAGCTCTGATTCGCGTTGTAACCAGTATTCTGCTACCATTGTTTGAGTCAGGCAGAGAAAATTGAATAGCTTCCCATGCAGCTATGCTCCAAACATCATCAAGAACAATTAGATGTATCTTGTTTTCCAATTGCTGCCTCAGCATGCTCGCAAGTTGCCCCACGTCCCATGCTTCCATGCCCTTGAGAAGGTCATCCAAGGATGTTTCACTAGCTCTCGGCTCATGAAAACCCTTTTGATAAACTGGCTGGATAATTTGTTTGAGAATGTGTCTCATCAGCATCTTGACATCAAATCTCTGGGACAGTTACAATAGCATGACATTGAAAACGTCCACCTTTTGCAGATAGACTTTGGTATATTGTCATAGCAAGAGTTGTCTTTCCCAAACCACCGAAACTGAATATGGATATGACTCGCAATTGTTGTAAGTTTTCCTCCATCAACCATTGCACAAGATTTTCCTGGCGCGGTTCAATGCCTACAAGCTGTCTTCTCTCTGGAAAGAGTGCAGCTCTGTGAAGATCGAGATCTAAATGATTAGCTGGGGTGTCATAAGCAGCTGTGCTGTTCCCAGCAGCTCCAAACATGTGATGATTGCCATTATACCTGCAGGAGTTAATAGTTGTAACAACAGTACAGAAAACAGCTAGTTTCTTGGCCATATGGAAGCATATTATCAAAGTACTAACAAGGATAAAAAAGGATAGTGTTGACTTTAGTTGATAAGTATATATCTACAGTATATGCAGAATGATGCAGGAACTTGATGCCAAGGATGCAAAGTTCATTCTACGAGGTAAAGGTTTTTGACATTATACTCACACTGGCAAAAAAGTTCATTAAATACATAATATCATTTATTAGGAGGCTTTATCAATCTATACACTTCTACTTATCTCGACAAAAAAATCTATATAATGCCCTTGTTATCTCACATTTACAAGTTATGCATATAACTGGATTGAACAGCAGATAATTCTTGCAGAGCACATGCCTTTTTTTGAAAGAAAAGGTTTCCAGTGCTGGATGAGCTCTAAAATAATAGCCATGTTGAGATAAGGGATGACACCTTTTCCAGCAATTACTCTCAATCAGTTGACCATCAAATACAGTTTTACCCTGCCATACCTCTTGGCTTCTCACAATGAACATAATGTTCATCTAATCTTAGAAAAGATTTCTTTTTTGAGGAAACAGGAGGGGTAAAACCCCTACTGATTTTATATATCAATAAAAAAGATAAAGGTGCAAACAAAGAAAAGGTCAAATTAGAGATACTTTAGGTGTCCTATTCCAGGTTTGCCATTGTGTTAAAAAATGAATCCTTAATAAAAAGGTAAAAGAGCAACAGCATAGAAGCTGTTCATATTGTTAGACAGTGAGGTGGTGCGAGTTACCTTGAATTTCGGTCACTTATATCTCTAGCGCGCATTTTAAATTCATGGATTTGTTTGGCAATCCTATGCCGCACCCTGGTGGTCAGCAATACGTGAGTCATCCTGCAGAAGATCGCTACAGGGCCACCACCACTATGATTGCCATTGCTGTTGCCAAGGTGGTGTTCAAATTAATTCATCAATACAATCCTCCACATCATATGCAATCTCACGCACTTGCTTCATCCAAATCTTAACTTGCTTGCGTTGTTCATTTCTCTCAGCAAGGTCCTGAAGGAAGGCTGTCATGCTCTCTAGCTCATCCTTCAAATATTGCAATTCACTCCGGATACCACCTAGAAGCTGGGTTTCTTGCACAAGAAGTGTGCCCAGCTTCCCCAGGAGAGTATGGATGGCACCTTCTGTAGCACTAACAACCGCACGCTCCATTTCTCTAGCAAAAGATCGAACAAAACAAGAGCTGGGAAAAGTAAAGAAAAGAAAACCAAACCCTATTTTGTTATTGGGACCTCAAAATGAAAGTTCCTTCAAAAAAAAGAAAAGAAACGAAAAGCTGGATGAAAGAACAAACCAGGTTATAACCTGGTGCTTCTGTTTGCGTAGCCTCAAATGAATGCTGGGTGAGAGATATGGAGATCTGAATGCCTGTACAGAGTCTCTTAGAGGAAGAGTAGCCCTGCTTCTTAAGAAAGCATATCAGAGTCAACTGAATGCGTTGCACATCCGAATGGTTCTTAAAGTCAAAAAAAGAATGCTGGACTTTCCCAAAAAAAGTGTGAATGTTAATCGCTGAATTCTCACTCTTGGTAGTAGGAGAATTCTTACTCTCATCAAGAGAGGATGACACTAGGAGTTGGGGCAATTTTCTTGTCTATTTCTCACACAAGCTCACACAAATGCCATACCAACCTGAGGGGTTGGGGTTACATATTTATAGGCTGCTAGCCAGCCAAGCATATGCCAAGATGCTAGTCTAAGATGCTAGTCTAAGATGCTAATATGCTGTCCTAGCTAAGATGCTGTCCTCTAGTCTAAGATGCTGTCCTAAAAACAGAAAAACAGCCACAAGGACCATGACCATGTGAGCATCACAGCCCCACAAAGACCAGCCACACATGAGACTTATCCATCATTCTCCCCCTAAGTCTTGTGCGTCGTCTTGTGGGAGAGTTGAACCATCCCGGTCCTGGAGCAGAGCTCAAGGAACTTGATCCTCCCAAGGGGCTTGGTGAGCAGGTCCGCAAGCTGGTCCTTGGTGTTGATGTAGCTCGCCTTGATGCTCCCTTCCTCCAAACAGCCTCGGATGAAGTGGTACCTCACCCGGATGTGCTTGCTGCGTTCGTGGAACACGGGGTTCTTTGCCAGGGCCAGAGCGGACTTGCTGTCCACCCTGAGCTCCACCGCTCTAGTGTCTCTGCCGAGGAGATCACTAAGCAGTCGAGCGAGCCAGAGCGCCTGAGTCGAAGCGGTGGAGGCCGCTATGTACTCGGCCTCGCAGCTGGACAGGGCCACCACCTGCTGCTTGACCGACTGCCAGCTAACGAGGCACTTGCCGAGGAAGAATAGGATCCCACTCGTGCTCTTGCTGGTGTCGATGTCGCCGGCGTGGTCGCTGTCGCTGTACCCGACGAAGTGTGCCGCCCCAGGGCACCTCGGGTAGTAGAGGCCGTGGTCGAGAGTCCCCGCAACGTAGCGGATGATCCTCTTCACAGCCTGTTGGTGCTCCGCCGTCGGTCGCTGCATGAACCGACTAACGTAGCCGACGGAGAATGCCAAGTCCGGCCGTGTGTGGGCGAGGTAGCGAAGGCTCCCCACAAGACGCCAGTACTGCGTAGCGTCCACCTCCTCCGTCGTGCTGTCGCGGCTCAGCTTCAGCCTCTCCTTCATCGGAGTGAGAGCTGGGTTGCAGTCGGTGAGCCCAGCTAGCTCAACGACGCGCTTGGCGTAGGCGGTCTGTCGAAGCGTGATCCCAGAGTCATCCTGGTGCACCTCGATTCTCAGGTAGAAGGAGAGAGGCCCCAGGTCACTCATCTAGAAGGTGGCCTTCATCTTTTCCTTGAATGCCGCCACCTCCGCATCCTTGGTGCCGGTGATCACCAAGTCGTCGACGTAGACACCCACCAGCAGGGCATTTTCTCCATTGCCCCGTCGGTAGATGGCCGCCTCGTGCGGGCTTTGCTCGAAGCCCATCCCCTTCAGCGTGGAATCCAGCTTGGCATTCCACGCCCTCGGTGCCTGCCGCAAGCCATAGAGGGCCTTGCGCAGGCGGAGCACCTTGCCCTCCTTGCCGGGGATCGCAAATCCCGGCGGCTGGTGCACGTAGACCTCCTCCTTCAAGTCGCCGTTAAGGAACGCCGACTTGACGTCCATGTGATGAACACGCCAGCCCTCCTGGGCAGCTAGCGCAAGGAGTCGCAGGACTCCATCCGTGCCACGGGAGCAAAGGCGTCGTCGAAGTCGACCCCCTCCTGCTGCACGAAACCTCGTGCCACCGAGCGAGCCTTGTGCTTGACGATGGCACCGGCTTCATCCCTCTTCAGCTTGTACACCCACTTAAGGGTGATCGCGCGATGACCACGAGGAAGGTCAGCAAGCTCCCAGGTGCGGTTCTTCTCAACCGCATCCATCTCCAACTGCATCGCGGCGCGCCATGCCGCGTGTCTCTCGGCCTCTGCGAACGACCGAGGCTCGCCGTCGTCACACGCAAGGTGCAACTGCGCCTCCAGGTCCTACAGGTCGTGAGGCACCAGTCCCGGCACCAACTGGTCGCCGAGAAGGTTCTCCATCGTACGGTACCGCAACGGCTCGCCGTCGTGGTACGCGTCGATGCGCTCCTCGTCGTGAGAGAGCGGAGTAGCGAGCTCAACCGGGCTATGCTCGACACGAGCTGGTGTTGGAGTAGATGTGCCCGGAGAGGTGCCTGTCGGTGCTGGAGTGCGTGGCGTTGCCGGCGAAGAACTCATCGCAGCCGAGGTCCTGGCTGGAGAGCGTGGAGCTGTCGGAGTAGCAGGCGCCGGGGTCGGTGGAGGCTCGGGGACTGGGGTAGACGCGCTCGCCGAAGAAGAGCTGCCTACTCCCCCAGCTCCCTCGAAGTGGACATACTCGACAGTGAAGTCGTCGTACGTCGGAGCCGAGCCGTCGTCCACTGCCTTGTCCCACGCCCATCCTCGCCCTTCGTCGAACACAACGTCGCGCGCCGTGCGCACACGCTGTGTCTTCGGGTCGAGGATGCGGTAGGCCTTCGAGCCCTCCGCGTAGCCGATGAACACTCCCGGAGTGCTCCTGTCGTCGAGCTTGTTGATGTGGCCAAGCTCCTTGGCGAATGCGAGGCAGCCGAAGACCCGCAAGTGGGAGACCGCCGGCTTGCGCCCATGCCAAGCCTCGTACGGCGTCCTGCCGTCGAGCGCCTTGGTAGGCGAGCGGTTGAGGATGTAGACGGCTGTCACCACCGCCTCTCCCCAGAAGATAGCCGGCATCCCCCTCTGCTTGAGGAGGGCCCGAGCCATCCCCACAACCGTCTGGTTGCGCCGCTCGATGACGCCGTTTTGCTGCGGGCTGTACGGCGCGGAGTAGTGGCGCTGAATGCCCTCGTCAGCGCAGTACGACGCGAATTCAGCCGCCGTGAATTCGCCGCCGTTGTCGGTGCGCAGCACGCGCAGCTTGCGGCCGCACTCCGCCTCCGCAGCAGCCTGCGCGCGCCTGATGGCATCCGCAGCCTCTCTCTTGCTGCCGAGGACCATCACCCACATGTAGCGGGAGAGGTCGTCGACGAGCAGCAGGAAGTAGCGTCGTCCTCCCGGTGTGGCCGGTGTCACCGGGCCACACAAGTCCCCGTGCACAAGCTCGAGCCTCTCCTTGGCTCGAAAGCTCGCCCGCTGGGGAAAAGGGAGTCGCCTCTGCTTCGTCAACACGCAGACGTCGCAGAGCTGCTCCACATGGTCGAGGCACGGCAGGCCTCGCACCATCTCCGTGGCACTGAGCCGCTTCAGGGCCTCAAAGTGAAGGTGCCCGAAACGCTCGTGCCACTGCCATGCCTCGTCGTCCCGACGAGCAGCGAGACAGAGGGGTTGTGCCACCTGCACATTAAGGACGTAGAGTCGATTTGCGCTTCTGGATACCTTGGCAAGAAGGCGACGACGATGATCCCAAATCCTCATGACTCCGTCCTCAACCACCACGCGCGAACCGTTCTCATCCAGCTGTCCCAAGCTGATGATGGAGTTCCTCAACGCGGGGATGTAGTAGACTCCGGTGAGCAGCCTGTGCTCACCAGACACGGCGGTGAAGATGATGGAGCCGACGCCCTTGATCTCCACGCCGGAGGCATCCCCAAACTTGACGGAGCCTCGGACGCTAGAGTCAAGCTCGGTGAAGAACTCCCGTCGACCGGTCATGTGATGGGTGGCGCCGGTGTCGAGGCACCACCCGTCAGTCTTGTCGTTGCCGGAGCTGCCGCCGAGGAGGGCGTGTGCTTTTGGCTCGTCAAGGTGGAGGAGAGCCGTTGCGGCCGGTGCCGCTGGAGGTAGCTCGATGCTGGCATGTGCCATGAACAGAGCCGGCTCCTCCTCCGCCGCCTGTGCGACGTGGGCCTGGCCGCGTCGTGGCTGTCGACAGTCCTTGGCCCAATGGCCAAGCTGGCCGTAGTTGCGGCAGGCGTCGTCTCGTGCCAGCTTGTGCCTGCCGGCGGCGCCGCCCTGGGCGCCTCCGCGGGCATCACCCTCGGCACGTCCTCGCGCCCCGGCCTGGGCGTCTCTGCGCGCCTTGCGTGGCTTGCCACGCTTGCGGCCGCCTGTCGCGGAAGAAGGCTCCCCCTTCCTCCGGTCACCTTGGCTGGCAAGCCACTGCTCCCGAGTGAGGAGAAGCTTCCCGCCAGTGGTGCTGGGCCCCAAGAGAGACTGTGGCTCATCGCTGTCGACGACCTTGAGGCGACCTATCGCCTCCTCGATCGACATCGTGGAGAGATCCAGCAGAGACTCGATCGAGCGAGCCATCTGCTTGTACTTCTCGGGGACGCAGCGGAAGAGCTTTTCGACAGCTCTCTCCTCACCGTAAGTGTCGTCGCCGAACTGCACCATCTTCTGCAACAGAGTGTTGAGACGGAGAGCAAAGTCATCAACGTCCTCACCTGGCTTGAAGGCCAGGTTCTCCCACTCCTTGCGAAGTGCCTGCAGTGTGGACTTACGGGCGCGGTCGCTGCCGATGCGTGCCGCAGCGATGGCGTCCCAAGCCTCCTTGGCAGTCCGCTTGCTGGTAAGCGAGAACTGCATCTCGGGCGGGACTGCAGCGATGAGAGCATCCAGCGCCCGTCGATCTAGGTCGTAGTCGACGTCGCCATACTGGACTGCCTCCCACATGTGCCGCACCTGGAGCTTTACCCTCATCACCGCAGCCCACTCGACGTAGTTGGTCTTGGTGAGGGTAGGCCACCCACCGCCGGGACCGACGTCCTTGACAACAGCCTGGAGCCCGTGGTAACCACGGTACCGATCCGGGGAGAGAGAGCCACGCTGCCTGTGAAGGCCGCGCTCTCCATCGACCCGTCGGTACCGATCCGGGGAGAGAGAGCCACGCTGCCTGTGAAGGCCGCGCTCTCCATCGACCCGTCCGCCACCGTTGCCGTGCGCGCCTCCTCCAGGAGCGCCGCCGCCGTGCGCGCCTCCTCCAGGAGCGCCACCGGCGCGTCCGCGCCTGTCTGGGCTGCCGCCGCGCTCGTGGGCGTGCGCGGCTGCCCCAGGAGCGCCACCGCCGTGCGCGCCTCCTCCAGGAGCGCCGTCGGCGCGTCCGCGCCTGTCTGGGCTACCGCCACGCTCGTGGACGTGCGCGGCTGCCCACTGCGCCGCCCGCGCTCGCGCTGCCTCCCTCCCTAGCAGCTCGAGGTCCGCGTCGGCGGTTGTCGTCAGCGGAAATGGAGCTGCCGATGCTGCCGCGCAGAGCCTCGACCTCCGCTGCCGCCGCACGCGCTGCATTCGCCGCCGCCGCTGCCTCCGCCTCCGCTCTGGCTGCTGCCAGCTCCGCCGCTGCCAGCCTCGACGCCCTTGCCGCCGCCGCAGCGGTCTCTACCACCGCTCGCTCGCGTTCCTCTGCCGCGGCAAGTTCGGCCTCCTGCCGACGCCGCGTGCTCGAGGCGACCGAGCGCTGAGACTGCCCTGCAGACATGACGCGCTACCGGGGGGCTGCTGCGTGGGGAGAGGGCTGCTTCAGACGAGCTAGGAGAGGAGTGAACAGGAGCGGCCGGAGGAGCTGCTGCTGCCAACAGCTGGGGCTGTTGTGGGGCTGGGAGAGAAGATGAGCAAGAGATGCTCAGGCTACAGGATAATACGGCTCTGATACCAGTTGTTAGTCGCTGAATTCTCACTCTTGCTAGTAGGAGAATTCTTACTCTCATCGAGAGAGGATGACACTAGGAGTTGGGGCAATTTTCTTGTCTATTTCTCACACAAGCTCACACAAATGCCATACCAACTTGAGGGGTTAGGGTTACATATTTATAGGCTGCTAGCCAGCCAAGCATATGCCAAGATGCTAGTCTAAGATGCTAATATGCTGTCCTAGCTAAGATGTTGTCCTCTAGTCTAAGATGCTGTCCTCTAGTCTAAGATGCTGTCCTAAAAACAAAAAAACAGCCACAAGGACCATGACCATGTGAGCATCACAGCCCCACAAAGACCAGCCACACATGAGACTTATCCATCAGTGAATAGTTGACTGAATCCGCTATTGTTTATCTGGTATACTTGTTTTTAACGGAACAATATGTTCTGCCATACTGCAGCCTGCAGGTGCATCGAAAGTCACTGATATGTGGTCCAGATGGGAGAGCGAGCCCACATGCCAGCAATCTTCAATGCACCTACACGGTACCTTGCAAACAGGCACACTTGGATACCCACCACAAGTTGCACCAATTAAATTTTGAACAGAAACAAGGCATTCTAAAAGAACCTGTGCCAATGATAAAAAAATGATCGGAAAACCCCATACAAAAACCAAAGTTGAACAGCGAACAATTTTTGAAATATGAACAGTGGACAAAAGTAAGGAATAAAGTGCAGTTAGAGCCCTAAACTTCCAAGGGTGTATAAACTTTAGAATTGCACAATTGGATTGCTAAACCTGTGTGTTCCTTATGTTGTTCAATGATGTGAAACTTTTTAGTACCCGACAGGTCTAATGCAGGCCCTAATCAATGAAATTCCAGGTGGGGATCCTCTCCCCCTGTTTTCGCCTTAAAAAAATAACTGTGTGTGTGTCTTTTTTCTCTCTCGAACACGCAGGAGAGCTGCGTATCATTATATTAAGAAGAAAAAAGGGGGGTTAGAGCCATATACAGATCACACACCCACACATGAAACACTCAGTAGAACTAACACTCACTCGACTAATAAAACTTTAAGTACCAACCGGCGCAAGGGCAAGGAGACAAGACACACCTCGAGCCCTAGCCAAACTCCAAAGCCTCAACTCCTCTAAAGCTAGTGATATAACATCAGTCAGAGAAGGGGAAATGCAGTTGAAAACACACCGATTGCGGTCAATCCAGATAGCCCAAGCACCTAAGATGATGACCGAATATGGGAAAGACGCCAAATATGGGAATCATCAACTTCAGGCTGCAATATTACGTTAGAGACTAGATCCCAGAGGTTGAGGTAATCAGCCAAGACGACAACAGACAAGGCCCCTCAGATATCAGTAACCCATTGCAAATCAGTCAAGGTGTCAAAAGCAGTCCTGCTATAGCCACTCTTCTAGGCACCAATTCAACTAGTCTAGGTGCAATCTGGGCAATACTCTGTCCATGTAGCCATTTATCCTTCCAAAATAATGTATTTCTTCCATCTCCCACCTCTGTAGTGACTGTGTGTGTGCCTCAATACAGATGCATATCCAACTTAACAAGCATATGACAAAATGTCACATAGATCATGTATAGGTAAAGTTTGCAAAGTAATATAAAGGGAGGCACAGTAGAACTTGAGAGAAGACATGCAAAATATCTCTTCAAATGAAAAACACCAACATTCCCGACTATAGATCATGGTAAAGCTTAATTCTATGCTGAACCACTCACTAATGAGGCAACATGGCAAGAACTAATGACAGAGTTTGTATTTATAGTGTAATTCTTGCTGACGATCAGCAACAATATTTATCTTTCTAGTATACTTCTTGCTGATGGTACAGGTTTTCTTGCTGATCTTGGGCTGTCACATATTACAACACCAACCATGTCCAAATTTAGTCATGCGCTACCTCATAAAAGTACAATTGCTCAACTTTCCCGACTATCCTAACCTATATATCTGTCATAATGCATCCTGTTCTACTTCCTCCCATGCATTTTTTTAAGGTTTGGAACACCCACTCGAAAGTTGGTATTCTTTCATCCTTTAGAAGCATATTCTACTTGCGTGCTAGACTCCAGAATAAGCTATGTATTACTCCCTCTATGTCAACCTTGACGTCTCAGTGGAACTGCAGGTTTTGCGCCTAGCAATATGTGAAGAACTATAAGAGCTTGTTCATGTCATTTGCATGTTCCACCCACACATTCATTGCTTCCCTGCAGACTATGTATTTATCACC
This sequence comes from Miscanthus floridulus, assembly GCF_019320115.1. Lineage (NCBI taxonomy): Eukaryota > Viridiplantae > Streptophyta > Magnoliopsida > Poales > Poaceae > Miscanthus > Miscanthus floridulus. Next base: position 137,678,609 of record NC_089582.1, read on the forward strand.
AATCAATATAAATGATTTTGTATCTACTATTTTTAAACTAGTATTATTATCAGTTATCACTTACCGGTCCTCGAAGTCATGTTATGTTACGGGTACATTCTTCTCTCCCCATACATCTCCTAAATGATGTTATTTAAACTTTTGGCTTGGCGCGTCACATGCTTGCACTTCATCAAGATATTCAAATGACATGGGATTTGTATTCTTGTGCACCCTCATTTGTTTTGTGTTTTAGATTATTGGAGCGAGTCATGGTTCTGACCCAAGTTTGATGGCTCAATCACCATTGATTCTTCATGTGTGTACAACTGTTTCTTTGCGGTGTATCTGTTTGTGTGCCATGACACAGTTTTCATGTCGTCAATCTTGTGTTTGTCGGTGCCATCGCACATATACCATTGGTGATGCAGCACAGTATGGAGCCAGGTGCTTGTACTAATGGAGGATCTGTGGCACACATGATCAACCCCGATCACCTCAGCATCTGATTCGCTCTTCTATGTGACATCAGTGGGGCTGAACAAGGGACATCGATGTTAGGGCTTGTTTATCTTGCTAGATCATTTGCCTTGGCGACGAGTCTTCGTGTGAATTGGCCCTTCCTCTTGAAATGTTTAGCTTCGGCATTCCATCCTGTCCTAACTCCATTGCTTTTCACACGAATGAAGGGTTTGCCCACAAAAGAATCGGGATTACCGTTTTGGGATGCACGAGGTCACGCAAGGTGAATGCCGCTAGATTGAAGGTAGGGGCAGTGTATGGTCTATTGGCTGGCTTAGGAGCACAGGTATGACACTACCACTAGTAGGGCGCGTGCACACACACCGGAGGTAGAAGGTGGTGGAGAACAGAGCAATAACTTACACATTGACACAATGCAAATGGTGCTACCGAATTCTGAATTCAGGTGTAGCTAGCCTCTTATATTCCTTACATCCTTATAATAAAATCAAATTGAGGTAAATGAGGTCACTACCTACCACTACCAGCTACAAGGCCATACTGGCCATACTTCTACCTACTTCTAGCCACTACAACATTCTTTAGCAGGCTGCTGTCACTAGACAGACAAGCCATTGCCAGCATGGGCACAAAGGTGGAGCTGATTAAGCTTCTAGATAAGCAACATCAGAGTTGCCGTGGTACAAGCCGGCGTTTGCTAAGGAGGCACAGAGCAGCTACGAAAGAATACAAATCTATTTTACTCCCATCACGGCCTCTATCGATTTTTCTCAACAAAACCCAAATAAAGCAAACCTCATGAAAACCACACTGACTAGAACCTTCGAGCTCTAATATTTTGGCATCAAGTTATGTTTCATAAACAAATCTTATTTCTAGAAGTGTACCTTGCAACACAGGGATTCCTTTGTTCCTAGCAAATACCCACAAAAAATAATAATAATAAAGCTTAGGTCCAAAATTAGGACCAATATAATAATACCTTTTTTGGTGAGGACTCCAAGAATGAAGAATTAGGCTGCCACATAGCTGATCTTTGTGTGTTTCTTCCATTAAACTTTAGAATACGAAGATTAGACATTGCTATTGGCAAAGAAAGTCACTGGAAAAGAAATGATAAATGAGACAAAACGAAAGTAAAAGGAACTACTATTGGCTAATGCTACCATACCACAATCATATTGATAAAAAAAAACCCTACTGCGGTGCAAATGACTTGATTCAAACTTGCAAAGCTGCAAACATAGCATGAATGGATCATCTAAAAGGAAATACTCAGATCATCCCAATGCTAATCCATTTGACCCTTAGAACCACACAGACGAAGGCAAGCAAGAATTATTTGCATTTTCTACATGAGTAGATCATCTAATACAATGTTTTTGAGGCGACGCCTAGGTACAATGTTTTTGAGGCGTCGCCTAGTCATCGCCTAGGCGTCGCCTAGGCGACAAGGCGTGGTCGAGGGCCTGGGCGTCGGGGTCGCCACGACCTCAGCGTGTATGGCGTCCGCCTCATAGGATTAGGCGTCGCCTAGGCGCGAATGGCGTCGGGTGGACGCCTACAACCGCGCCGCGGACGCCAGATGCCAGTCGTAGGGGAAGGGCGCCAAAAGGAGCGCGGCCCCGCGGGAAATCGACCGCGAGGCGCGGGAAATCGACCGCGCGTGTGCCCAGGTAGCCTCGTCGCGTGGGAAATCGACCACGCGAGCCATTCATCGCGAGTGCGGGCGAGGGGAGAGGAAGAGAGAAGGCGGCAGACGGACCTCGACCTCCGCTGGGCTGCTACTCTGCTCGTGTCCACCGGCCGGCCGCCCCTGCCGCGGAGCCGGCCTGCATCTCCGCTTGGCCGTCCGCCCCTGCCGTGGAGCCGCTCTAGCATCATCGCACATCGCTGCTGCGGGCGAGGGGAGAGGAAGAGAGAAGGCGGCGGACGGACCTCGACCTCCGCTGGGCTGCTACTCTGCTCGTCTCCACCGGCCGGCCGCCCCTGCCGCGGAGCCGGCCTGCATCTCCGCTTGGTCGTCCGCTCTGCCTCCTCGTGCTCTGCTCTGCATCTGCCGTCCGCTCTGCTTGGCCGTCCGCTCTGCCACCTCGTGCTCTGCTCTGCCGTCCGCTCTGCATCGCCGCTTGGCCCAGGTAGTGTGAATATTGTATACTCTCTGCTCTGAATATTGTATCTCCGCTTGGCCCACTCTCTGCTTGGCCCAGGTAGAATGCATCTCCGCTTGGCCCACTCTCTGCTCTGCTCTGAATATTGTATGCTATATGGGAGAAGAGCTTTTGGAAAGGAAAGAAAGGAACATGGGCTCAAGAATTGGCAACAAACGAGATATGTATGTGCTGCATTAGTATATAAAATTCTAGCTTACAACGCCTTACAATGTGTGTATGGCGTCGCCTAGGCGTCCGCCACAAACGCCTAGGCGTTGTGAAGGGGGTCGGGCGCCGCGCCTCGCCGCGGCGCCTCAACGCGGCGCCTCAAAAACATTGATCTAATATACTTACTTTGATGTCAATACAACATCACAAGCACCTAGATCCTGAGATGATGATTGGCAACCAACATCCTAAACTGATTTGAGAAGTCCATTCATTGCTGTCCTTCTCCTATCCCTGGTGGTCATGCGCTCACCATAGGCTGACAAAATGTCTGCAAGATCAATTACTCCAACCTCCCTCAATCTCTTGCCGACCTCTTCAAACATTACTGCCCCCTCCTCATTTGAGAAATAGTACAGAAACTTGTTATAGTCAAACCTTGGCACATCTACCCCACCCCACATTGTCCTCTCTACAAACTTAGTCGCCTCCAATGTCCTCCCAGCTTTCACCAAGCCACCAACAAATATGCTCTCAAAATTCACCAATGGATCCCTCCCCTTCCGACCCCTCTTTCCAAGGTGCCCCTGGAACAACATAATGTAAGTGTGCATGTTCGGTTCACATCCCCTGGAGATCATCTCCCTGAACACCTCGGTGGCCTCTCCTGCTCGTTTGATCCTCAGCAACCCCTTCATCAACCCATGATAGAGAGCAATGTCCTTCTCCTTAACGCTATGGAACACCCTGTATCCTTCCCTCACCCTTCTCCTCACCATCAGCCCATACACCAAATCTCCCAGAACCTCACCATCCACCTCCAGACCTCGTTTTACCATTTCTGCCAACACCATGTACGCGCCCCACACCCTCCCTTCCTTGCACAGCCAAGACACCACCGCACAGCAGCAGCCCCCTCCTTTGTCCGGCACTCCGCTCATCCGCATTACATCGAACATCTTCATGGCGTCGGCTACGCGGTTGTTCTTGAACATGGTCACCACGATCTCCTGGTACGCCGCGGCACCCGGCTCGAGGCCGCGCCTCTCCATGCCATTCCACACCCTGCACGCGTCCGCGAGAGACCCCGCGCGGCAGTACGCGACGACCAGCAGGTCGCAGCACCTGCCCGTGCGCGCGACGCCGTGCCGGTGCTCGGCGCGCTTGATCGCCTTCTCCGCGACGTCAGGGAGCCTGCACGGCTCCGAGCAAGCGACGTCGGTGACGAACGTGAGGACCCGAGCGCGGTGGCACTCGGGGAAGAGCGTCACGAGCGCGGCGACCTTCCCGACCTCGCGGGCGGGGGCGAGCCCCCGCACTGCGGCGCGGAGTGCCGCGGCGGAGAGGAGGCTGCAGGGCAGCGAGAAGAGCGTGGAGTGGAGGAGGTCGATGTTCCCGGACTTGGCGAGGACGTCGAGGAGGCGGGCGGCGGTGGCGGGGGAGTGTGGGAACCCAGCGCCTCCGCCGTCGCTGGCGCCGCGGTGGAGGGTGGAGAGGTGCGCGAGGAGGCGGTCCACGGGGCGCCAGGACATCGGGAACCGCGCGGAGGCCTGGAGGAAGAGCTCGCGAATGTCGGCGGGCGCGGTGGGCAGCGGCAGCGCGGAGAGGCGGCGGCGCAGCGCGTCGTCGGGGTCGTGCTGCTGCTGGTAGAGGATAGTGCAGAGGCGGAGCAGAAGCGCCGGGTCGGTGGGCTTAGGCGCGGGAGACGGCTTGGAGGTGGAGAGGTGGCGGCGGAAAAAGAGGAGGTGGTGGCGGGGACGGGGAGGCATCGTGCGGCTTAGGTCGTTGGGTGGAAGGGCGAGGCCGAGGAGGCGGTTCAGTTCAGCCTCAGCGGCGGTTGAAGAGGAAGCGCGAGAAAGCGGCGCGGCTGGGAACAGTGCCGTGGAGGTGGAGGTCGAGCAAGCGGACTCTGGGCCGTGGTACCGTGCAAAGTCTACAGAAGTCTGTTTTGACGTTTTACGCACCTAGCGTCCGGACGCCCGGCTAGCTGCGCGCGTCTGCACGTACCTTGGCCTCGTTCGGCTGCTCGAGTTTGAGGCTGAACCGGCGGCTGGAGCTGGTTGCACCCCGTGACCCAGGCGAGGACCAGCCATTCGGCTGGTCTACAATATTCAGCTGCTTTCATCCCACTCTCTCTCCTGTCTCATTCGGTTGCCATGCTTAGGGTTTGCACCGCTCTTAGCTGACGCCATCCTCACTCACTCTCCCTTCTTGCCTTCGCTCGCGCCATTGGTCCCTCGTCGCCGTCGGACGCCGTCCGTCGTAAACCCCTCCCATCCCTTTTCCCAGGCAACGAAGGCGACATCCACACGGGGCGTCTCGCTGGCTCTGGTTCGACGGCGCCTTCTCCGAGCCGTAGCCGTCTTGCGAACTAGATCCAGCCGATTCGTCGCCGCCGGCAGGAGATCCGCCTTCCACGACACCGGATCCGTCACCTCCTCCTGCTTCTCCGAGCCGTAGCCGTCTTGCGAACCAGATCCAGCCGATTCGTCGCCCGCCGGCGGGAGATCCGCCTTCCACGGCACCGGATCCGTCACCTCCTCCTGCTTCTCCGAGCCGTAGTCGTCTTGCGAACCAGATCTAGCCGATTCGTCGCCGCCAGCGGGAGATCCGCCTTCCACGGCACCGGATCCGTCACCACCTCCTGTTGCCGCCGTCCCTACAATGGTATTTTCGGTATGCTTCCCTCTACTGCTATCCCATTTTGTGCATGCCGCTATCAGATCCGCTGGGTTAGGGTTGTAAGTTTTCTGCTGGGAGGTGTGGATGCCTAAGTAGAGACGGATTATTAGGGACACATTGGCCTTGCACATCGTTGCATTGAGGTTTAGAATAAACTCCATTTTTTATTGTTTTTATTTACACTTGGCTTCCCCGGTTTGTCATGTACTCCAATGATGGATGAGTTGTACATCTGTGTCCTCATACTCCTGCTTATGCAGTCAGGCAATAAGCAATATGCGGACGTGCCTTTGATTCATACTCCTGCTTATGCACAGAGTTGTATACATCCAAGCAACCGTTGCATTCATTAGGTTTCACCAGTGGAACTGATAGCCTGTATGCGTCATTTGTCCTATTCAGCAGCTGTTCAGTATTACTGATGTGGTTACTTCTTTTGTTATAATTACAGTGATTATGTTACTTCTTTTGTTACTTGTATAATCTGTTGTTAGTACAGAATACATACAGTTCCTATTCGGAAATTATACATTTACGTGGGAGTACTTTGGTAAGCATTTAGCTCTGACATGGGCACATGTTTTATCATATAGGTGTGTTCTTTCGAAGTATATATATTGGCACCGTCGTCAACAGCTTCCTGCTCCCCGCCGAAATCCCCCCGGTACAACTTGTTCCAAGCGTGTGAAGCGAGAAATCAAGGCAAGTACACAATTATGACCATTGCATTGTATTTTAGTTATTTCGTTCAATCCTTTAGTTTTTTTGCGGTACCATTAGTACGTCCAGCCACAAACGATAATAGCCCTTCCACGTTTCAACAGATGCCTCCAAAGCGTCCAACTTGGACCGAGGATGAAACCAAGCTGCTGCTGGACCTTTGTCTTCAAGAGAAGGAAAAGTGTAACTTCACTCAGCAGGGTCTCACCACTGGTGGCTGACACAACATTTACACTTATTTCCCCCAGATTGATAAGAGACAATGCAACAATAAGCTAGGATACCTAAAAAAAGCCTACCAGACATGGAAAGATGGGCTGACAGCCACTAGGCTTGGGAGGAACCCACGTACGGGCGCCATTGATGCTGACACTGAGTACTGGAAAACTCAAGAAGGTTCCCAGCCCATGAACTCAGTATGTGATCTTGATAACAGTTCCGATTACATAGGTTACATTGTTTAACATTATGTGCTTCTCTTGTTTTTTAGGATGGTAGTCAGCCTGAGGTCCTCCGTGGTAGGCAACCTCCCTTCCTGGACCAATTGGAGGCACTATTTGGGGACCGCAACCGGAACACGGGCTGCTTCGTGTCCGCTGGTGGTATTCGAGAGTCAACGCCTCCTGCTACCTTGCGTCGGCTAGACTTAGGCGACCCATCCAGCTACCATCTGGTTCGAAGAGGGACAGCAGGGATCATGTTGTCAACAGCCTAGAGAAGAAGAAGAGTTGCAATGTAGGGGAGTACATTGCCCGGTTGTCTGAGAGCATTGCTGCAAGGGGCACATCAAGGGATAGAGAGCGGACCCGTGAACAGGTGGAGGTAGACGAAGCTATGCAACTTTTAAGAGATGACGGTGTGCCAGCCACTTCAGACATGTTCTTCTTGGCAACGGATTTGTTCAATAACTCAGTGCCTCGACGGGTGTTCAAGAATCTGCTGACATCCGAAGAACGTATGGCATGGCTGACATATCAAATGAACAAGAACAAGAAGTAGTTCAGCAGCTAGGATGTTGAGTTTGGTGTGAAGCAACGGTGGCATTTGAGTGTCATCTTTTATCCTTTACATTCATTGTTGTCCTAGTTGTGTTGAGGTTTCATGTCTTGTAACAGGGCCTTTGCCGAAAAACTATGTGTCGTATTTTTTTCCAGAACTTATTATCAGTTGTGTGATGCGATGTATTTGTTTGAGGTGCCGGTCATGACTTGGTTGTTGAAACTATAAATTATTTCATTGTTAACAGATGCTTTAAAGTGATCTATGTTTTAACACATCACAATGGGATACTTTTGTTGCAGGTACATCAGGGATTGGTTGCAGAGGTCATCAGTGATCGACAAGCTTGAAGGTGTGTATGCCTTTTCTAGTTTTTGTGTAATACAGTTGTAGTTTGATAACATCTCATATGTAGTTATAAATTTATGAGTGTTACAGTTCAATTGGAAAAGGCTAACTTGTAAATGGTTTGAGTCTAAAGTGCTCTCATTGCTTGGCAGCATTTCGGGGCATGGACAACAACGACGAGGAAAGTCAGAATTCAAGTGAGATGAGCTTCAACGAGGTGGTTACTGTAGCTATGGCTGCAGTCATTGCAATTTGGGACATACTGCAGGTACCAACACAAGGTAACCCTTATGTCCTAGTGCCTGAGCCTACCGGAAGACAGTGGGTAGAGATTCTATTGTCAGATGCTGGTAGATGCTATGAAAACTGCCGAATGTGGCCTGAAAATTTGGTTAGGTTACATAGCATACTACGTGATAGTTATGGCCTAAAAGGTAGTAGGGAGCTTGAATCAATTGAAGCTTTAACCATATTTCTATGGGCATGTGGTACAAATCAATGCCATAGACAAATGCATGAGAGATTTAAGAGGGGGTTGGGGACATGTTGCAAGGCATTTGCCCATGTTCTAGCTGCTATGACTGGATTTGCAAATGACATAATTAGGCCTAAGGACACTAGTTATTCAGTAGTGCCCCCTGAATTGGTGGAGTACTCGCCGTTTTTTGATGGATGCATAGGCGCCATGGATGGCACTCACATAGATGTCATAGTTGATCAAGGAGTCCGTGATAACCACATTAATAGGAAATGAAGGCCAACCCAAAATGTAATTGCAGTCTATGACTTCGACATGAGGTTCACATATATTGGGGCAGGGACAGAGGGTTCTGCACATGATATGCGAGTCAAAAGAAAGGCAGAAGCCGATGCCTCTTTCCCACATCCACCGTCAGGTTAGTTGAACTTAGATAATTTGGTTGTGTAAGGCTGTAGCTAATTGTATGTTAACTGTTCAGATGCTGTGAATTTATGCAGGCCGCTATTACTTGGTGGACTCCAGTTACGCACTTCGCCCTGGGTATCTGATGCCGTATCCAAATAAGAGGTATTGGGTGAAGGAGTTCCAGACAAGGGGGCAACCGATGTGCATGAGCTGTTCAACCGGCATCATTCCAAGCTGCGAAATGTCATAGAGAGGACATTTGGGGCAGTGAAAGCAAAGTGGCACATGTTGAAAGACATACCTCACTATCAGGGGACCAAGCAAACCCAAATAATTATTGCTCTTTGTGGACTGCACAACTACGTGCATGAGCTGGAGGGTCAGAATCAACAAGTGCGGATCAGGCAGGCGCCAGACCTTGGCCCTTTGGGTCAAGTGGCAGCTATGGCGTTGGGAGATCCTAATGACATGGAACATGTCCGTGAGTGGATAACATATGGACTGCCACTCCTTAGTAAGACAACGTAAGTGAAACAATTTCGTTTTGTGGCTGTTATAACATAAGTCATGCAATTTTCATTCTAGCTGCCTAGTTTGGGTCTAATGACGATATGTTGACATGCAGGTGAAGTAACTGCCAACATGGTGCAACAGGGCCACTTCTAAAAATTTGCTTGAGCTATTACTAAGAAAATCGTTGTCCAATATATATGCTTCCTTAGTGTTGTTTGTAATATGATAACTTGATGGATAAGTCCTGATGCACACTAGACACACTTAAACATGTGTAGTTTTTTTAGCATTACCAACACTTTTATGTCTGCTCTATTGCCGACACATAAGAGTGGCCAATATCTGTACTAGTTGGGCATCCACAGACATGAGATTTGGTTGGACATTGCTTGTTATTGTCTAAATAAAACTATGGAATTTACATGCAGTGCACCATTCTTAGCTGTATTATACTTTGCTTTAGCACGGGAGCACACATCTCTTGTGTAACATGGTTGCAGGAATCAGGATAGACAAGGTAGTGTAGATTGCAGGATATATCAAGTTGAGGCAATGAAGGCTTTGTTTTTATATCTTCACATTTCAAACAAACTGGTTCATATGACAAAAGATTCAAATTTGTTAACTGATGAGTGGTAACTTTCCAGCAGCATGACTACACTGACTACCTTCTTTTGTTTCTTTATGAAGTACTACAGAGTAGCATTATGTTGGTTTGAGTTCGATTTAAAAATTACAAAACCCTAACAATTGTTAACTTGAACTATTAGTGCAAGTAGTGTACTGATATAATCTTATGTTGCTCATTTCCTTCGCTTCTTGTTTTTGTCCAAAGGAAAGGTGGTGGGTTCATTCCTTACTGCTGCGATTGAACAAATTGGAGCTCAGTTAGCTCTAGAAGCTGGATGCATGTTTAGGAATTCTTTTGGTTCCAGCTTGTATCTGAAAGTTGTTGTCGTTTCAGAGCTGATCAGCTTGATGCAGGTTTAGGATTTTTTTTGTTGTTTCAGCTTCTAACTGAAAGTTGTTGTCGTTCCAGAGCTGATAAGCTTGATACATGTTTAGGAAATATGTTGTTAGTACAGTATACATAAAGCTGTTGTTGTTCCAGAGCTGATGCAATTTGGGTGAAATTTTGTGCTACATCAGCTAGATGCATGTTTAGGAAAAAAAATTGTTTCAGCTTGTATCTGAAAGTTGTTGTACTGAGCTGTTTCATTGATAAGTAGCACAAACAGCCTTCGGATGGAGGTGTTTGAATTTGAATTCGAAATGCATTTAATGAGGATGTGGGGCCATTTTGTTTGAATGCAGTTGCTTGCTGGTTCAGCCGGCTGATTCTGGTGCTGTTGGCTGGTGTGAGCACTGTGCCGACTTTCAGCTCTAGCCGGTTTCAGCCAGATACTTCACCAGCCGAACGAGGCCCTTGACTCGTTTCGATCCCGACTAAATAACGGAACATCTAGCGCCTCGGATCCGTCCGACTCGTTTTGATCCCGACCAATCCACGTATTCAGATACAAACAATACAACAAACCAATATGGACCGGGTGTCCCACGCCCGTCGTGGCAGCCCGTTCCCCCGCCGCGCCGCCATCCATGCCGCGCCCCTCTGTCCCCCACTGCGCCCCGTTCCCCACCGCACCCGTTACCCCACCGCGCTCCGTTCCCCACCCCTTGTCCCAAAAGCACGAAACACTTTCAAGTACAACATCACAAAAAATATAGTGCAATATTGAAATATAAATAATGCAACTTCACAAAACTATATAGTGCAACAACGAAAAAAATATACTGCAACATAGGAAATTATGTAATGCAACATTGAAAAATTTATATTGCAATATCTGAAACAGTAGTACTACAACGTCGCAAAAATCAACCATGAAACGTGGGAATGGAAACATCTCCAAAATCACCTTTTAGTGTTGCAAACATTTGAAAAAGGTAATTTCAACAATTAAGATCCCCTATTGCAACAATCCCAACATTAGAAAATAGGACCTACTACAACACAAGAAATCACCTATTGCAACATAGAAAATCATCTTTTGCAACATCAAAAAATCCCCACCGCGACATGGAGAAATAGCAAAAAGACCCTTTCTGCAACACATGAAAACATCTATTGCAACATAGAAAATCATCTGTTGCATCATCAAAAAATCCCCCTGCAATACGGAGAAACAGCAATCCCAGAGCTCGCCGGAACTCTAGCCACCGCCATGTCCCTCAGATCCAGAGGAGAAGGAGGAGGGCTCAGATCCAGAGAAAGACCGACCTACATCGTCGGAGCCACCGTCGTCCTCGTCTCCGGTGGGGGAGCGAGAGCCGGGTCGCTGGGGAGCGCGAGTCGCAATGGAGGGAGGGAGGGAGAGAGCGCACGCGGTCGGGCGCGACAGAGAGCTAGGTGCTGGCGCGGCGTCCATCCTCGGGCGCTAGCAGGCTCCGAGCACGGGATGGTCACGGGATGGGAGGGAGGCGCAGGGGAGTGAGGCCGTCGCGGAATGAGGTTGGGCGTGGCGGGTCACGCGCTGCGTCCGGACGTGAGTTTGGGACGGACATCCTCCTGGAATTATTATCGCTTTTTACAACAACGTATAATGAGCCTGTTCGCTGGTTAGTTTCTAGACTGATAAGCCCAAATGATGCTGATTTGTTGTGAGAGAAAAATATTATTGACTGACTGACTAAAACCAACAAGCGAATGAATAATATATTAAGGTAGCAGCCGAAAGAATGGCCCTCAAATAAGGACCAAACTAGAAAGACCGGCGCGGCTTTGCCACGCCCACTTTAAAGATTGGCCGGTTCATCTCTGTGACGCGTTGCTGGATTTCTAGTTACTGGGACTGCTATAGCGACCATACAACATACATGGCCTGTCCATGATAGCAAGGGGAGATAATAAACAATCCGGAGCATTATTGTACCAGAGCCTTGTACTACTTTGTTTTGCTAGTTGCTATTTTTTTTTATTTTACTTTGCAGTGACCTGAAACATCGATGGTACTTTGTTGAAGTTGTTAGTTAGTTCAGCCGAAGAAGAGCAATTCCAACAGAAGAGCTATCCATGTTGTATAATCTATACTTGACTATTTTGGGAAAAATGAGAGATTCCAACTGTTATTGTATCTGGCTTTCTAAAATAGCAAGTCATGTATCCCAGAGTTCTCGCATGCTAAATATAACTTGCATGTGCCACTAGCCATTCTCCTCATCTTATTGGAAAGGTTGTTGGATTTTTCTGTTTTTTACTGGGGTTTCTATTTTAAAGGTTGGTTAAATCATGAGTTTAGCCATTTATTTATACGAACTCTGTTAGAGTTGCTCTATTTTTGAGCTCTTGCTTTGTCTACCATAAATAAGCTTACAGTTGGCACTAAATTTACCTATAGATTATATGAGGTTAACATTTACATTCTTGATTAATCTATACTGAGTTTATACATCAAAATATGTATTTTGGTTTATTATCTACTTATGACCAAAATTGTAACAGTACCAGTGAAGTTTGATCATATTTGGTGCTAACAAGTTCTGGCCAAAATTATATTTATTTATATTGTAACACTACCTCTTGAGTTAATAGACGAGCCTTGAACCTCAACACCAGATCTTGGTATGTGGTGGTTTCAATTGCACGAAGTACTGCCTTGACTTCCTCCTCTGTAATGGGTGACGATTCTCTTCTTTCTGAAAGAGATGATTTTGATATTGGTTCCAAAGAAGACAACTTTTTCATCCTTGACAACCAATGTTCTAGTTTCCTATATACCAAGAAATAGGGCAATTTTAAAGCAAAGAACCTGGTGCAACTTATGATTATATGACTGCAACTCAAATTTCACGTGTGTAGTGTGAAGAATGAAGAAACTGCATACAGGTTCTATCTTTATCTTTTTGGAGGTTGCACCATTAGAAGTATTTGCATCACCACCCCCTGATTTCCTCTTGAGTGGATTTGGATGAAGGTGTGGCGCTCTGAGCGTGCGAGTTGTTTTGGAGCAAGTTCTGGCGATGGTAGGTTATCTTGCTGTTGGACAAAGCAGATACAAAGATGAGTTCTATTCCACAAGATTAGGTTTGCTAAGGTGTCCCACCTCCTATGAAAGAATATGTGAGTTCTAAGAAGAATTGTGATCATTACATCTGTGTGCTTTTGTCGTCAACTCATGTTCTTGAAACAGAGAAAAATTAGGATAAGTATTTACTAACTCTATTAAGAATTTAGTTATACTTTGTAAATAAAGATAGTAACACTATTTTTGTTACCTCAATATTCGCCTCTGCAATGTGAGCCTAGATTTTAATCTTTGTTCACTGCTCACTGATTTTTTTGACTATAATCATTTTTTAGTTTGAATAAAATAGCATACGTACCATCCTTAGGCATTATTAAAATGAATGAATATTTAGTTTGTAACTACTGTATGATGAGATCATATATCATAATAAAAGATAGTCTCAAAAAAGGAGAGAGACCTTTTTTTTGTGCCAAGAGCCCATATTATGTGTTCTGTCTATGTGATGATCTATGCTTGGAAACAATATGGCTGTAATGTTGCTTTTAATGTTCTGTAAAATCTACAAGATTACTGTAAATTAGTAAATGGTTGCTACCCAGTGGCGCCACACTAGAAGGGCCTGAATGCCTTATCAATGCAGATGAGCACAACACATAGGAAAGGCAGATGAGCCTACAATTAAGATGATGAGTCTATCCTTAACTCTGAAGAATAATACCATAGATTATCTTATTTCTTTTTGCTGTTTTCACTTGGCAGAGCATGAAACCTGATGCTTCCATGAATGATGCATTTACACATTAATTTAAGCACTGTCGCATAGATCAATCTCGAGAAGAGATTTTTGATACATGCCTGTCTAACCTAAGCCGTTTGCTCTCGTCGGCGATGGTGTACCAAGTTTGACCTCATACTTGATAAGTAAGACAAAATCAGTTCAGTTATTGGAAGATGTCTATTTGGCTGATTGTAAGTAACATGAAGAATAGAATGTTTTGAACGGGAGGGACCAAGATATCTGAAATAGTTAGCAACTCAGCATTGCATTATCAGTGTTTATGCCAAATTTTATTACCTAAGGAAACACTAATTACCAAAGCTCTTGTTCTTCTTCTTCACATACTTCAACAGGAACTCGTCTGTAGGAAGATTCTCATCGCACAAATAGTACTCCGGCTTCATGTTTCAGAATGCAAACAGATCAGATAAGCAAATTTAGGAGTGAACGTATTGAGCAGAAACAACGCATACGGGAAGAGAAGTTGCAGAGGGAAGGTCCAAAGACAGGTGTTCCGGCGCGATGCAGTCGAGAAGCGGAGCCAAGCAATCCATACTGGAGGGCAGGGCTTCCTCCATGTCGACAGTATGAGGCGGATTGAGCTCGTCGCCGACTGCAAGGGGCTCGGGTGCGATGGCGTGGACAAGAGGTGGAGCTTGGCCATCCCTTCCGGAAGGGGAGATCAGGGTAGCCGAGGCGCCAACGCCGCTCGTAGTTGTCGCTGGCGGCTTCGGGCAGAGGCGTGCGGCCGTGGGCTCAAGGAGAGGTTCGGGACGGTCTGGGCTCGACGGCCTAGCGGTAGCACCCGCCATTTTGGACGCCGCGGGAGGTGAGGGACGAGGCTGCGGCCGCGGCAATGGGAAGGGAGTCGGAGCCGGTGGACGAGCCGGGGTGGCCGCAGCCGCCGTGCCTGCGCCCGCCGCCCGCTCTGGGGTGGCCGGAGCCGCCACTCCGGGCAGCTAGGGCCCCTGCCCGCGCCGGAATGGCCGGGACCGGAGCGTCCGGGGCCTCCGCGCCTGCGCCGGGATGTCTCGCTGGTTGCAGGCGCCCGTGCCATCGAGCGAGAAGGTTCCCAAGGTTTCAGGTTGACAACGAAACGGGTAGAGACCAAATCGATCCGCAATCGAACGGCCACCATCGTAAGTTCGCCAGATCGAACGGCTCGCGGTTAACGGGCGACGTGGTCCTAGCGGGTGCCCGCGGTTTGGGTACAGGATTCCTATAAAAAGATTACAGCGAAATCTCCAAAGAGAAACCAGACACGTAAACCTCCACGCGTCACTCAAAGGACGAAGAAGACCACGTGGCACGGTGGCATGGAGAAGACCTCGCCGAAGCCGCCGGCGAGCAGGCCGCCGAGGGGATGCACCAGAGGCGAGCCGAGCACGACCGCATGGAGCCGGGATGGACTGACCGCGCTATGCGACGGTTGAAAAGGGTTGACGAAGCCAGCGTTGAGGAACTTCTCCGGCGAACCGAGGATGAAGATGTAGCAGTCGACGGAGGCTTCTGGATCGACTTCACCAAAGCCCGGGGGGATAGCTTCCTACAGAACGGCGACGGTGATGGCGAGGACGAGCAGCTGTCGGTTTGCCCAAGGCTGCTAGCTAGAGGATGGACTGCGGTGGGGGAGAAGAGGAACGGCTGGGGCCACAGCTGAGCCAGACGAACGAACGCCATTGACTGGATGAGCGACGACAACAACCGAACTAGAGATGGACCCGAGCTGATCTGGGAAGAGGTGGATGGAAGCGGATGGTGGTGGATCTGCACGGGAGAAGAAGAGAAAGTACTAGTAGTATTTATTTTATTGAAACTCATCTTGCTTTCGTACTCACTGGTGAACACGAAGAACATGAACAACACGGCAAGAATAGATAAAGGAAGGGAGCGACACACACCCATTCGGACAACTAGCTGCAAGCTAAAAAGAAAATTTACAGGCGGAGGCGGGACCGGCCCACCCCTCCAGCTGCCGGCAAGATGCCGGAGACGAATAGGAAGGGGGCCGGAGCAGGGGCGAGCTGGACGGGGGTCAGAGAAAGGAGAAAACCGGCATACGCCTACTGCTCACTAGGAGACTCGAGGAGTCTGTTTTGACGTTATTAAGCGCACGACGGCTTGTGGGAGGTGGGCAGTGGCCCGTGCGTGCGTATGGGCCTCATTTGTCCCTTGTGGGTAAAGGTCCATGGCTCGCGAATGCTTTTCCGTGTGATTTAGCCCACGAGGAGGAGAAAAGTCGGACCACTTTGCCTAAGCTAAACTGTGGCAACTGTGTCGGTGTTTTTTCCTTAAAAAAACTGTGTCGGTGTTGGTACCAAATTACACCTATATCTCAATAGATTAGGATCGGAAATGGATGTATATTAGGTGCAACCGTACAGGTGCCAAATCACACTCACTGGTGTCTATATACTCCATAACACATTTAGTATCTACATAAGCATCTCATATTCAGATATACCATTGAGCGATAGTCTGGCGGTGTTTGATACAGAGACCAAAGTTTAGTCCCTGTCACGTTGAATATTTGGATGTTAATTAGAGAGTTAAACATGTGATAATTATAAAACTAATTGCATAAACCGTGACTAATTCACGAGACGAATTTATGAATCCTAATTAATTCATAATTAGCATGTATGTTACTGTAGCATCACATTTGCTAATCATAGGCTAATTAGGCTTAATAGATTCGTCTCGCGAATTAGTTTATATCTAATACTCTTAATTAATATCCAAATATCGATGTAACAGAGACTAAAATTTAGTCACTTGTATCCAAACACCGGACAATGATGTTAACTATGGCAGTAGAAGGGACGGGTTGTCGTAGGTGTGTGGTACGGGCTCATTGAAGCTTCATGTAGGTGGCCCACTGTTGTGGAGCTTTCGTGAGACCCTACCATGTCAGAGCAAGGCGTCTTATCTATAGCACAATAGCATAAATGTAAAAAAAACAGTGATTTTGACTAAAATTCACCATATATACGCCATTAAGACACGTCCATACACCATATTTAAGATTCGTGCCAAGTTGCAAACGAACGGCGTGACGCAACTCTTGCTCGTTGCTCCTCCCGCGCCAACGGCCTGTCGCTGCGGTTCCTCGTTGCGCCAGCACGTGTTGTCTTTCCGAACCATACTTGTGATTGGGTAGGCACCGACGGATTGCATTGGTCTAGCAGCAGGTTGACTGGGGCTGTCAGCTACTGTTTCCTGATCCGATAATGCATGCAGTTTGTTTCAATTCGTCTTAGGGCTCGTTTGATTTTTGGAACTGAATTCATTCTAATAATTATAATTTACATATATATTAATTAAGTTAATATAGTTGTATATTTATATATTTATATATTTATTGCTAGACATATAAGGGACATATTTATATATTGCATTTCTATTGTAGGAAAGTGAGTTGAAGAATGTGCTATAAGTTACAAGGTAGAATTATAGCATAGTGATATATAGAATCTATTTCCATCTCTCATCTTGTGAATTTGAGATAGGCTTATTCGTGTGTTTGGCAAAGTAATGGAATATCAAATTTTAAGCCAAATAACATAATCCATTGAGTAGATTTTAATTCCTCCCGAATAAATGATCCAAACAACCGGCCCCTTAGATTTTTAGTTGAGAAAGAGTGATCAGATCAGCTACTACTAGTTGGTAACAGCGTGGCCGTGCACCGCACTGCATTGCACACATGCGGCCATCGATTTCTCAGTTGCAGTTAAAAAATCGCGTGGAGGTGCATATATGACTGATGGATACATAGATACTGGGTCATTCTCGCTATAGATGATGCTTGGTTTCAAAAAAAAAAACTTGGTAATGCACGGTAAATACTGATGTACACCGTACACGTAACAACATCGGGATGGTGACCGGGTGTGTTAATAAGTTTATTGGTAGTTGCTCCATCTAAAACTGTGCTAACAAAGAGTTATCTTAAATACACGTCAGATAATGTTGATATAAAAAGAAACTATGCGCGTCAGGACTGTTTACTCATCCACTGATGGAGCTAGAGTAGGGACGAATCTACATGTTTTCACTGAGGTCACCTCACTCCGGTAACTTCTCGGAGCTCACTAAAAGTTCTTTTATCCGCCAGCAGATTACTCTTTCAAATAGAGAATTAACGTATCTTTGACCTGTTTCTTAGTGCTTGACTCTAGTGACATGATATCCTGGATGCGCCCTAAGCTAGAGGTTGAAGCCTCAAATAGTGGCTTCTTCTTCGTATGCCAAAAACACCTCCGGCTCCTCTATTTCATGCCCAAACGGCTTTATTTTCTCCTCCGGATGTTTTGTGGCTTTGTTTGCTATAGTGGAGGTGCCCTCAGAACTAGAGTTCGAGCTACACCAATTACAGGCTAAAAGCTATTGGTGTGATGTTTTAGTTTACCGTTCAGTACATATAGCTTGATGAAACTACTACGGGAAATGATAAAGTGATGTCACTTCATGCCAAGTGTACCTTGTATGGATCACATCATGCATATCTCTCAGGAAACAAATTGCTGGTACGCTGCCATACTCTGGGATTTATTTTTGGTGGCTAAATGAAAAGTACTAAAACCGATAAAGGACATGATCTTTGATCGAACCGTCAAGCAAAATCTACTAAGGATATATAGCACAAGGGAAATTCAGTTTCTTGGTGGCTAAATGAAAACTAGGGATATCGATCTATCAAGTTCTTCAAAGGGACAAGAAAATGCCTTAACCGCTAAGGAATATATACTTTCTTGTAGACTTTCTACAACCTCTAAGAAATTGCAATATTCCTCGGTGACTTGGTTTTTTGGCACTCTAGAAAATCCTTTTGGCCACCAAGGAAATCCCATTTTTCTTTGATTTTCTTGAACTATTATTTGGTTATTCCCTTTAGAGATTTAGATAGATTTAAAGTTTTGATTAGTTTTCTTTTCTATATAGGCCTATACTGATGGATTATCAGTGATCACTCATGATCGACTTTAAACATTTTCTAGAGCGACAATGGGCACACAAATTAAATAGTACATGACAAATCCACAAAAGAATAAAATCTGACTTCCCTTGACTATGATTCGGCAATGAAATGATATACATGGACTCACGCTCATGGACGACTAACAAGTCTTAAGTTGTCATTTTATTTTACCAGCAAAATCTTCGTAAGATTATTCCGGCCCTGTTTAGATTGACGAAAATAAATTGCTAGTAGCTGCTAAAAAAGTTCTAGTTGATCCAAACAATGCAACTTATACTCTAGCTTATATTCCATTTTAAACTATCCAACCATCTGGCTTATAAAAAGCTATTAGCAGCTTTCAAAAAGTTTAGCTAGTCCAAACGGGACGTGAATAACATGGTTCATTCCAAACATGCACAGCCTTGAGTTCTATCTGAAAATGGCAATATCCCGCAGATGTATATTATATAACAGCTTGGGCATTTGCTGGAAAACTTCACATTTCAGCATACAACATGTATTGAGATGATTTGTCACTACTACAGGATGGACTTGTTGTCCCGGGCGGTAACGGCCTTTAGTCCCGGTTACCGCGCCGAGACAACGATCCCGGGACTAAAGGTGGAACCTTCAGTCCCGGGTCATCGAGCCAGGACTAAAGAGGGACCTTTAGTCCCGGTTGGTGTTACCAACCGGGACTAAAGGCCCTCCAGTCGAGCAAACGTGGCCGCACCCTTTAGTCCTGGTTGGTAACCCCAACCGGGACTAAAGGTTCCTTTTCTTTTTCTTTTTTTGTTTAATTTGTTTTCAGTTCAGTTACACATATTTGTTTAATATATAATATGTTTTTATATACGTATTCTACGCTGCTAATATAAATACACGCACGCATATAATTACATCTAATTCTCATCTCGAGCATTATTATATTCGAATAAAGTATGAAACTATATATATTATAGATATATATGTATATATACAACACTTTCATAATCTTGTTCTCGAAAATAACGATATCAATAAACATTTAATTTACATCATTTATTCCTTAGGATCAAAGTAGAACTCGCTGTTGGGATTTAACACTTTTTCTAGAAGAAATCCTGCTATTGACTCTTGAACTGCTTTCATATGGTCTTTTTGCATGACCATTTGTTTCAACCATTCAGTCTTGCATTTGAAATAAAAGGAAAAGTATTAATACATACATATATATATTCATTTAAAAATAAATAAAAAATTGATATATACGTAGTCTGAGGACATCTTCAGGAGTTCTTCTTATGTGTGCAGTGATAAATTCACAGACGTAGTATCCACACAAGTTATTACCTGGTTGCTGCCGCAAACACCACTGTACGAGAAGAAGATTATTCTCATCATCTCACACGTAAATTGAAGTACGATATAGTAATTAAACACGTGGGGAAGTATATATAGTACAACTTACTGATATTTCAACTACATTAAGTGGTGCCTTGCAATCCTTGCGGTGTTGCCGAATAAACTCTTTCCAAACCCTATGCGACCAATAATGTACGATCGTTAATAAATTATAGCAAAGTCTATTCAATAATAGTTGTGCGTGAGAGATCGAAATTACCCCTAGATAATGTCTATCATATCTTGGTATAGTGCCCGCTCTTTTCTCAACGAGTCCAAGATTACTAACCGACTTGAGTTTAACTCAATGACAATGAGTATCCAGTGAAACCTATATTGGTTTATACACACACGTACATGCATATAAGTTGTATTGATATTACATAAAATGTGTAGACTACATTATTATTAACACTTACTCAAAGTTGTACGGGAAAAGTATTATTGTCTTGTCGTGCTGCTTCACGAAGAACCTCATGATATTCGTCTGTGCTTCAGATACCTAGTGCTCCTTGACAATAATATCGGTTTTGAATACGATATAAGGATCAATGAAGCCAACACTGGTGTCTTGTATTCTTTGGAGCTCTGACATCTGGAATCTGTATATAAATATAAGTTACATGTGAGGATAATTATATACACGTACGTATGGAAGTGAGTTTATTAAATAAAAGTAAGAATCACTTACAAACAAAAGGAGCTAATGATTGATTTGTCCAGAGCGTCCAAGTGGTATAGTTGATGCAATTCTTCGAAACTAATATGTAAGATGTCATCGCCACGAAAGTAATGATGGTCTCTAAATCTAACAAAGATTCACTTCTCACCCCTGCCACACGTCTGCATGTACCACTTGTTGAGCAAGTACATTTGCGTACCCAATTCATTCAGAGCCGCAGGGTTGTATAGACTTTTGCCAAATTTATAAGTCTTCCAGGTATCAACTTCCAGGTTCTGGATTGGAGCTTTACCCGTCAATTGATCCAAGGTTAAACTAGTTAGTTCAAAAAAAGCATTAAGGTCTTGAACCGACACTTCTCCAGAGTTGTCTGGTCGATAGACTTCTATGTTGGAACCATATTCATTAGCAACAACAAGATTTTGCATTGGTTGCTTCTATTGTCTGAGCTGTGGAACATCCTTCCCTGATGCTCTTTTCCTTTTCTTATGTGCATCATGTGACTTCACGAGGGAGCGGTCATAGTCTGATAGTGGCGGAGGCTTACGAACTTCATGCATCTTTTTCTGGTGAGCTTCGACCTTCTGCCTCAGTAGATCTCGTGGTATGTAAAAGTATGGCTTCTCCTTAAGCTTCATTTGTCTCTGCTTTTGGATATCTATAAAAAAATCTTTCACTTTTTTGTCTTCTTTAGCTGCTATTTGCTCATCAGTCTTTTCAGGAAGTATTTCTTGAGAAATAACTCTTTTTTTCGGGGTCTTCTTTGCCGCTGGGACCTTAGACGTCTCTGTAGTGCGTCGCTGTGGAGGGGGTGGGGGCGGTGTTGGAGACCGGCGTGGAGGCGATGAGGCCGGTGTTGGAGTTCGGCGTGGAGGCATTGGAGATCGTTATGGAGGCGGTGGGGCCGGTGTAGGAGTTGGAGATCGTTGTGGAGGCGATGGGGCCGGTGTAGGAGTTGGAGATCGCCGTGGGGATGAAGTCGTCTCGCCCCCCGCGACGCTATGATGAGATGGAGAATGAATGATTGGGCTAGGCTGGGGGGAGACCCTTCTACAAAAACAAGTTGTGGGTCAATTATTTTTGAAGCTAATATAAAATTAATGGAAAATAATATTTCATTCACTTTCATTCGTACCTAGGGTGAGGTAGGGGAAGCGGTGGCGCCCCAGGAATGATGATGAAGCGTTTGCACCATTGAATAAATGTCTTCTCTGCTTCTCCTAGTGTCTTCTCCCCATCACCGTCTTTAATGTCAAGAGGAACATTGCTGTAACCTTTGAGCACTCTATCGACCGAGACGCTAGCATATCCAGGTTGAATAACTGACCCATGGATTCTTGGTGTCTTCGTTCGGTCTATTGGAGATATAACCCCGACAACCACCATGATTGATGCATTATTACCATCTGGAATGTGCAGCTCACATGTTGTTAGAGGCTCGGTAATGTCATCAACAGGGAAGCGCAACCCAACATCATCTTGAATAACTAGCAGCTCCGTGGAAGCACAACTGCTTTTCATCTGACCAACAGGGCTAATGGTGACTGCCACCGTTGATTGCGATTGCATTTGACTCATTGCTAGCTGCACTTGCCTCTTGATCTCCTCCTGCATTCTTGCCTTAAGAGATTTTTCTCGTTCACGTGATTCAAGCAATGCTTGTCGTAACTCATTAACAAATTGCTCCAATACACGGATTCGGTCTGCCTCCTCATCCTTCTTTCTCTGGCGGCTTCTGTAGGTA
Organism: Miscanthus floridulus; assembly: GCF_019320115.1. NCBI lineage: Eukaryota > Viridiplantae > Streptophyta > Magnoliopsida > Poales > Poaceae > Miscanthus > Miscanthus floridulus. The sequence continues at coordinate 137,701,118 of NC_089582.1, forward strand.
TCCTTGTCTGCTGGGAATGCTTGTAGCCACGGAACCGCCCCATAGCCTCTTATTCGACCACCGTGTTCGGAATTCTCTAGGGCATATGTCAATTCATCCTTCTCTCTGTTGGGCTTAAAAACACCACTATCAGCTTCTTCCCTAGCACGAGCTAGTCTCTGTGTTGCTCTCTCAATTTTTTGGCTGAAAATTAGCTTGCCAGTGTCTAGGTCTAGGCTTCCCCCATGAGCGTAGAACCAATTCTTCGTGCGTTGAGGCCAGTTCTTCTCTATTGTTTCAGGTATGATTCCCTTGGCAGTAATCTCTGCTTCTAGGTTCTGCCACTTGGGAATAGCACTCCTATAACCACCTGATCCCATGCGATGTTGGTATTGCTTCTGTCGGGCATTCTGCTGATTCCTCATCACACGTTCATCACTCTCTTGAGATGTCTTATATTGTACGAAGTCGTCCCAATGGGACTCCAACTTGACAAACGCCTTAGCATTGAAATCCGGCGTTTCATTCTTCAAGATAAACTTTTTATACAATGTCTTCTTCCAACTCTGGAACAATGTTGCCATCTTCTTTATTGTCCAATCCCTCACTAGCTCCTTCAAAGTATCATCTGCTTGTAATGTGAAATGCTGAGTGATATCTCTCCAAGCTAGGTTCTTGTCACGATCAGATACAAAACTAACATTAGAAGCGGATATCTTCTGCTTTCATTCACGAGCACTAACTGGGATCCTATCCCTTACAATGAACCCATATTGATTGACATATGTCTGAGCATGTGGTCCCAATGGTTTGCCGGTGTCGGTGTTGAATTCTGATATTATGAAACGGCCCTCTAATGGCTTTTTTGGCCCTCAGACTTTCCTACTCTTGTCGGTGGTTGATGTAGATCCAGAGACCGGCTATATGAGTAGAAACACAATGATTAACAATAAATTTACGTACGCATGCATCTATAAGAGATGATAGATAATCGAATATACCTCGCCAGTATTTTCTTTCGTGACAATTTATTGATCTTCAACCATCGGGATATTTAGGATATCCTCATAATCAGCAAAGTACTAACTCGTGTCATCTACATCCGTATTGGTGCCGGCGTTGATAATATCCGCCATTATGTCATCATTCAAGTTATCATCCGGAGCAGCCATTTGTATCTTCAAGACATAGATATAATTACTATAGCACATAACATAAGTACATGTGATAACACATATAGAATTACTAAATCCAATTAAATATAATAACACATAATATTTCATAAGGATAAACAATAATAAGGTATAGGCTTTGGAATCGAATCAAAAACACTTTCGATCCAAAAACATGGAAATAAGTACATGTATATATACACATAGAATGATACAATTTTCTCTCTCTCTCTCAACACATAGAAATAAGTGCATATGTATATATCTCTAGATATACATGTGATAACACATAGAATGTCTCTCTAGATACAATTTTCTCTCTCTCTCTCAACACATGGAAATAATTAAGTACATGTATATATACACATAGAAATAATTAAGTATATATATATGTATACATATAGAATCTCTCTCTAGATACATGTGATATAGATAGAATTACTAATAAAATATCCAAGTGATATATAGATAGAATTACTAAAATAAAATATGCATGTGATATAGAGATAGAATTACTAATAAAATATGCATGTGTCAATTACTAAAATAAAATTAAATCTAACATATATATAGAGAGATAGAATATAATTACTAAATCCAATTAAATAAAATAACACACATATATCTAGATAGAATTAATTACTAAATCTAATTAAACCTAACATATATACATAGATAGAATTACTAAATCAAAATTAAATCTAACACATATATAGAGAGAGATAGAATAATAATTACTAAATATATCAAAAACTATAATAAAAAACTATCTAAATAAAGTACTAATTAAATTTTAATACATTTAAATCTAATTAACATATATCAAAAACTATCTAAAAAACTAACTAAAAAACTAAGAATAAACTACTAATTAAATTTTAATACATTTTAATCTAACATATATATCAAAAACTATCTAAAAACTATCTAAAAACTATCTAAAAAAATATGGCCGAGCTAGCTAGCAGGCTAGGGGCGGATGGCGGGCGTGCTGGCCGGCCACGGGGCTGAGCTGAGCCACGCGAGGACACGACGTACGGCGGAGACGAGCTCGACGGCCGTCGGGCGGGGGTAGACGACGACGGCGGTGCGGCAGAGCTCGACGTGGCCAGGTGCGGCAGAGACGAGCTCGACGACGAGGCCGGGCGGGGGTAGACGACGACGGCGGCGCGGCAAAGCTCGACGCGGCCGGGCGCGACAGAGACGAGATCGACGTTGTAGATCGAAAAGTAGAAGATGAACAGAGGAACTGTTCGATATATATAGGCCGGGACCCTTTAGTCCCGGCTGATAACACCAACCGGGACTAAAGCTCCTTTAGTCCCGGCTGGTAAGCCGAACCGGGACTAAAGGTCCAACCCTTTAGTCCCGGCTCGGCTTACCAGCCGGGACTAAAGGATCTTTAGTTCCGGTTTGTGTTACCAGTCGGAACTAAAGGTATTTTTGGGCGGGCAATTCCGCCCACCCTTTAGTCCCGGTTCCTGGCCTGGGCCGGGACTGAAGGCCTGAAAATTTTGGGAGCCCGCCAGAGTAATTGGAAAGGCCTGGAATTTTGATTTTGTTCTCCTTGTTTAATACTAATTAATTCTATAGCAACTTCAATACTTTGCAATATTTATTTTAAAAAATACTATTGATTAACTAATTATTTATTGTAAATAGGAAAATTTTGTAACCTAAAGTTTTTAATTTCTTTTATGAATATAGAATATAAATGTTACTAATACTAAGTATTTTGTTAATGCAAAAATATATTTGTAACTTAAAATTAATAAAACTAATATTATTCGATAGGAAATTTATTATCACATTATTGTAACGTCAATGTTTCAATTTTTTCTTGGTTTTTTGACCAAAATGACATGAAATTTTTGTTGAACCTATAGAAATAAAGAAAATGTTGTATTTTTGTTCTACAACTTTTTCAAATGAAAAATGGCCTATATAAGGATTGTAGATCTTGATGAGTTGAACAAACTTAATATTCAAAACTTTTCAATTTGAGACAATCTAGGGTTCCGAAAACTAGTTTGTAGGCGTCGAAATTTAAAAATCACAAATTTGAACCATCTAAACTTTCTCAAATGGAAAGTTGACCAAAACAACAATTGTATATATTGATGAGCTGAACAAACTTGGTATTCAAAACTTTTCAATTTGAGACAATCTAGGGTTCCGAAAACTTGTTTGTAGGCGTCAAAATTTAAAAATCACAAATTTGAACCGTCCAAACTATCTCAAATGGAAAGTTGACCAAAACAATAATTATAGATCTTGATGAGTTTAACAAACGTGGTATTAAAAACTTTTCAATTTGAAGTCATTTAGAGTCCATAATACTAGAGTCAAAGTGTTGTTTTTTTATTTGACCAAATTTGACTTGGTCAAACTTGCTCAAATGAGACACTAAATGACCTCAGATGAAAAATCTCGGAATACCAAGTTTGATCATCTTAGAAAGATCTACAATTGTTACATAGCTCATTTTCCCATTTGAGAAAGTTTTATCAAATACTAGTCACAAATTCTTGAATCTCATATAGACTTTCTAAAACTACGTCACACACTTGTAAAATTTGAACTACATTTTGTTCAAAATTTCTCAAATGAAAAAATGGCCTATATAAGGATTGTAGATCTTGATGAGCTGAACAAACTTGGTATTCAAAACTTTTCAATTTGAGACAATCTAGGGTTCCGAAAACTAGTTTGTAGGCGTCAAAATTTAAAAATGACAAATTTGAACCGTCCAAACTATTTCAAATGGAAAGTTGACCAAAACAACAATTGTAGATCTTGATGAGTTTAACAAACTTGGTATTCAAAACTTTTCAATTTGAAGTCATTTAGAGTCCATAATACTAGAGTCAAAGTGTTATTTTTTCATTTAACCAAATTTGACTTGGTCAAACTTGCTCAAATGAGACACTAAATGACCTCAGATGAAAAAACTCTGAATACCAAGTTTGATCATCTCAGCAAGATCTACAATTGTTACATAGCTTATTTTCCCATTTGAGAAAGTTTTATCAAACACTAGTCATAAATTCTTGAATCTCATATAGACTTTCTAAAACTATATCACACACTTGTGAAATTTGAAACATATATTAAACATATTATAATGTGAAGTCATAACATATTACATAATATCCGTCTCTAAAACATAATATATTAAACATGCATCGTTGTATCATGCGGGCACAATAGTGAATTTCTTCTTGGCGTATGACCCTTGGTTATGATCTTGTCGTAACCATGGAGTGTCTTCATCATTTAACATGATGCTTGGATCTTTCTTCACTATGAAGGGTGGAATTTGGACATTTCTTTCATAATCTTCTGACATGTCTGACTTGTCTTTAATTCCCACTATATTTATTTTTCCAGAAAGAACTATGTGGCGTTTTGGCTCATTGATCATTGAGTTGATGTCTTTGTTTTTTCCTCTCTTTGATTTTGTAGACATGTCTTTCACATAGAACATCTGACTCACATTGGCAGCAAGGATGAATGGTTCGTCTTTGTACCCAATATTGTTGAGGTCCACTGTTGTCATTCTATACTCTTTGTTGACTGTTACCCCTCCTCCGGTCAGCTTCACCCATTAGCACCGGAACAAAGGGACTTTAAAATTAGGTGCGTAGTCTAGTTCCCATATATCTTCTATGCGGCCATAATATGTTTGTATATTCCCATTTGGATTTGTGCCATCTATGCGAACACCACTATTTTGATTGGTGCTCCTTTTATCTTGGGCAACTGTGTAAAATGTATTCCCATTTATCTCGTACCCTTGGTACGTGAGGATATGCCACGATGGTTACCTAGCCAACAAATACAGTTGCTCATCAATATTGTCATCGCCTTGACATTCTTTTCGCAACCAACCACTAAAACTTTCCATATGCTGACGCCTAATCCAAGCTTCAGTCTTCCCTGGAAACATAGATCGTAAGAACTCCTTATGTATCTCGTTGTACGGATGCACCAATGACGAGTTTTGAAGAACTGTATAGTGTGCTTTATTGAAATAATCGTCTTCCATGCCAATATATGTTTTCTTCCCTAAAGTTCCTTTACCACTGAGTCTCCCCTCATGTCGCGATTCGGGAACGCCAATCGGGGCAAGGTCAGGAATAAAGTCAACACAGAACTCAATGACCTCCTCTATTCCATAGCCCTGGGCGATGCTTCCTTTAGGCTTAGAACGGACTTTCACATATTTCTTCAAGACTCCCATAAACCTCTCGAAGGGGAACATGTTATATAAGAACACAGGTCCAAGAATACTAATCTCCTTCACCAAATAAACTAGGAGGTGTGTCATGATATTAAAGAAGGATGGAGGGAACACCAACTCAAAGCTAACAAGACATTGAACCACATCATTCGGTAGAGTAGCTAGTTCCACTGGATTGATTGCCTTCTGAGAAATTGCATTGAGGAATGCACATAGCTTCACGGTGGCTAGACGTACATATAGAGGTAGAATTCCTCTTAAAGCAACTGGAAGCAATTGCGTCATAAGCACGTGGCAGTCGTGGGACTTTAAGTTTAGGAATTTCTTCTCTGGCACATTTATTATACCCTTTATATTGGAGGAGAATCCCGATAGGACCTTGATGCTGCTTAGACATTCGAACATGCTGTCCCTCTCTTCTTTGCTAAGCGTGTAGCTAGCAGGACTTAAGTAATGACGTCCATCATCTATCTTCTCTGGATGAAGGTTGTCTCGTTCTTTCATGCCCTGCAAGTCCTGGCGTATTTCAAGTGAATCCTTTAGCTTCCCATACACACCCATGAATCCTAACAGGTTCACACAAAGATTCTTTGTCAGGTGCATCACGTCGATTGTGTTGCGGACCTCTAGGACTTGCCAATAGGGTAGCTCCCAAAAGATGGACTTCTTCTTCCACATGGGTGTGTGTCCCTTAGCATCTTTGGGAATAGATTCGCTGCCTTGTCCCTTTCCAAATACTACTTTCACATCCTTGACCATTGCGAGTACATCTTTCCTGGTTCGGTTACGAGGCTTCTTCCGGTGGTCTGGCTTACCTTTAAAATGCTTACCTTTCTTTCTTACTTGGTGATTCAAAGAAAGGAATCGACGATGGCCAAGGTACACGACCTTTCGACATCTTTTCAAATATATACTGTCAAGGTCATCAAAACAATGTGTGCATGCATTATATCCTTTGTTTGTCTGACCTGAAAGATTACTTAAAGCAGGCCAATCATTGATTGTTACGAACAACATTGCTCGTATGTCAAAGTGTTCTTGTTTGTACTCATCCTAGACATGTACACCTGATTTGTTTCATAAAACTAGAAGTTCTTCAACTAATGGCTTCAGATAGACATCAATGTCGTTGCCAGGTTGCCTCGGACCTTGGATGAGGATCGGCATCATAATGAACTTCCGCTTCATGCATAACCATGGAGGAAGGTTGTAGATACATAGAGTAACTGGCCAAGTGCTATGACTAGTGCTCTGCTCCCCCAAAAGGATTCATACCATCTGTACTTAAGGCGAACCTTAAGTTTCTAGCCTTATTTGTAAACTCTGGAAATTCCCTGTCTATCGCTCTCCACTGGGACCCATCAGCTGGGTGTCTCAGCATATTGTCTACCTTATGGTCTTCTTTATGCCACCGCAACAACTTTGCACGGTCTTTATTTCTGAACAAATGTTTTAAGCGTGGTATTATAGGAGCATACCACATAACCTTGGCAGGGATTTTCTTTCTAGGACGTTGTTCACCCTCGACGTCACCAGGATCATCGCGCCTGATCTTATACCGCGCTGCTTTACATACCGGGCATTCATCCAAATTCTCATATTCATTGCCATGGTAGAGGATGCAGTCATTAGGACATGCATGTATCTTCTAGATTTTTAATCCCAAATGGCAGACAACCTTTTTTGCTTCGTACGTAATGGTGGGCAATTCATTTGGCTTCGGAAGCATCTTCTTTATGAGGTTCAATAAATTCCCAAATGTCTTGTCGGATACACCATTCTTTGCCTTTCACTGTAGCAATTCCAGTATTGTACCCAACTTTTTTTGCCCCTCTTCGGCCATCGGGTATAGCAACTTCCTATGATTCTCAAGCATGCGCTCGAACTTAACTTTCTCTTTTTCATTTTCGCATTCTTGTTGTGCATCACGAATGGCATCGCCAAGAGCATCATCGAGATCATCTTCTGCCGCTACCTCTTCTTCATCTCCCCCCATTGTAGTATCATCAAAGGCACCATACTGAGCAATAATGTCATCAATATCTAAATCTTCTCCTTCACCTTCTTCCATCATGACCCCGCTTTCTCCATGCTTAGTCCAACATATATAGTTTGACATGAAACCTGACTTAAGCATATGTGAATGAAGACTCATTGAGCTTGAATATTCCTTTAAATTCTTACATATGGCACATAGACAGCACATGAAACCATCCCGCTTATTTGCCTCGGCCACACCTAAGAAATAGTGCACGCCCTCAATAAAGTCTTAGGAGTGGTGATCGACATTGTACATCCAATGGCGTGACATAATCTGCATTACATAACAAATTATGAAAACCTTAAACATAATTAAGTATTTTATTACACAACATAGATGACACACACACGGTTGATTAATTAACTAAGCCTGGCTACAACGTAAGCAATCCCAACTATCACTAAACAAACTAAAACTATAATACACTTCAGTAACATAATTATTTCGTGACCGTACGCAACTAAAACAGACAAATTATTCGTCTGTTGAATATCAATAAGCATCTCCTGCTGGCTCACTGCCTCATCATCAGCAGCCGCTACCTCAAGCGCACCCGAATTCTGCATGTATGTAGCATAATCTTTCTCCCAGTACCAACCATCGCATCCATTGCCCTCCCACTGAAATTAAAGCCAAAAAATATTTAGTCAAAAATATTCAAGAAAAGCAGGTCAATTAGCCATAATAATCAAATACGTAAGAAACTCACATCATGATCCAGGCACTTGTAGAAAACACGACCCTTGTTGGGTCCCTGTCTCTTGACTCGGTACTCCATCACAATCTTCTGCTTACACTTGCCGCAGATAATGAGAGGGAGTTCTGGCCTCAGTCATTTCACAACCGAACGAGAGGCCGATGATCCGATGCCAGTTGTCATCTACTTTTTATACTTATTTTTGCAAACTAGTGTAAATTTCACATTTTCTAAAATAATATATTTAAACAAAACTAAAATTATTTATTTATCTAACTAAACCATGAAATATGTACTATATAATAGTAAAATACCAAACTATCAAGTGATTTTACTATTATAAATCATCATGTGATTTTGAGCTAAAAATGACATAGAAATCACATAGCTCAAAAACATGTTTCAATAAATAACCATCCGTACTAGTTGACCTTGCTTACGTGATCATCTCGGCGAGCATTTCTCCACCGGACGGCACCGTACTTAGCCAAGGAAGAGCTCCGATTCTACGAGAAAGGCAACACGGTCTTCCACGACCGTTGCTGCTCTCCCTCGTAGAATCAAAGCTCCTCCTTGACGTCTGTTACCGCTCGGCAGAGAACATGCTCGCTGAGATAAACACGGTCCGCAAGTTCAACTAGTACGGATTTTCTATAATTTTCTAACTATTTTCTAAGTTTTTTATTTCATGGAAAATTTAATTCTAAAAAATAAAAGGCATGATTTCTAAGTATTTCATTTCATGGAAAAAATAATTCTAAGTGACCTGCTCGATATCGGCGAGCTTGCGGGCGTTTAGGTTGCCGAGGATAGTAACATTTGTAGATGACATTTGTAGGTCTGAAGTTATCAAATATCCATCAAATTATAGCTCAAAAATATGTTTCAATAAATAACCATCCGTACTAGTTGACCTTGCTTACGTGATCATCTCGGCGAGCATTTCTCCACCGGACGGCACCGTACTTGGCCAAGGAAGAGCTCCGATTCTACGAGGAAGGGAACACGGTCTTCCACGACCGTTGCCGCTCTCCCTCGTAAAATCAAAACTCCTCCTTGACGTCCGTTATCGCTCGGCAGAGAACATGCTCGCCGAGCTGAACATGGTCCGCAAGGTCAACTAGTACGGATTTTCTACAATTTTCTAACTATTTTCTAAGTTTTTCATTTCATGGAAAAATTAATTCTAAGATCACGTAAGCTGCCGGGGACGAGGATGGCGCGTGCTCCAGCGAGGACGAGCAAGGCGTGATTTTGATGAACTAATTTAACTTTTGTTTATCCAAACATATATGCAAATCATCATGTGATTTTAAGCTAAAAATGAAATAAAATCATAATAAAGTCCAACATATAAAGTTACACATGCATCTACATCGCAAAATGAGATAAGCTACTGATAAAACATAAGAGGATTAAGTTTGTTACCTCCAAAATCGAAGAGTAACACCAATGAAGGGGGAGAGAGCAAGAACAACAGCAAGCTGAAGAACAGAGGCAGTGAGTTTGAATGGAATGGCTCGGGCTCGGGGAGAAAGAAATAAGCTGGTCTATAGGCCGGGATAATTAGTCCCGGTTAGAGGGCCAAATCGGGACTAAAGATTAATCTTTATTCCCGGGGCATCACCCAAACCAGAACTAAAAGCTTTAGTCCCGGCTGGTAATACCAACCGGAACTAAAGGATCCTTTAGTCCCGGGGGAAAAAAATACCGAGGCTAATGCCAAATTGAGACATCGTTCTAAAGTCTGTTCTATAGTAGCGTGTCCTTACTAACTTTCTGCAAAATGAGCATTTACTAAAAAAAAAGCAATAATAGGCAAGATGAAAAACACATACATTGTGTACACATGAATAACTCTCAACAGTGTAAATATAGTAATTATAAATCTTTATTCATTTACACACATATATATGGATCCAAACTGATAGCTAGCTAGCTCATCACAAGCAAGCTCTGGCTCGTACGCAAGAACACAACATCACAACTCATATATAGGTACTATAACTGTGCATAAACTACACAATATGCACATGTGGTAAAGATTAAAATGTGTAGATAACTGGTGGGACTGTACGTCCGCTCATGGTTTTGCCTCCGGCTCCGGGTAGTGGCCCTCCGGCTTCGGTGGCAGCTCAGCTTTCGGTAGAGGCGGCAACTCGTGGTTTGGCACCTCCGGAACCTCTGGCACGGTCGGGTGAGAAGGGAGTTCCGGCTTTGGCACCTCTGGCGCCACTGGGTGCGGCACCTCAGGCTTTGGAAGCTCTGGGACGGCCGGGTGAGGAGGCAGTTCGGGCTTGGGCAGCTCCGGCGCTGAGTGCGGCACCTCAGGCTTGGGCAGCTCGGGGGCGGCCGGGTGCGGTGGCAGCTCGGGCTTGGGCAGCTCCGGCACCGGGTGAGGCACCTCAGGCTTGGGCAGCTCGGGGACGGCCGGGTGCGGTGGCAGCTCGGGCTTGGGCTGCTCCGGCACCGGGTGAGGCACCTCAGGCTTCGGCAGCTCGGGAACAGCCGGATGCGGTGGCAACTCGGGCTTGGGCACCTCAGGCGGCACGACGTCGGTAGGGTGCGGCGGCAGCTCGGGTTTTGGCAGCTCCGGCACGGCAGGGTGTGGGTGTTCCTCCTTGGGTGGCGCCTCTTCCAGCACCCGCGCCGCGCTGCTCATGCCGCTGCAGCAGAGCAGCAGCGCCACCAAGAGAAGCGAAGACACGGTGCTCCTGGAACTCGAAGCCATGATTGGACGATGGTTTACTCTCAATCGTGCTGTATATGTGCTTCTTGTCTTAGAGCTGGAGATGGTTGTGTGTGATGGCTAGGAACGCAGACAACCTGCTATTTATAGAGTTCAGTGAAGGCTTGAGATCTTGTCGTTTCAGAGCTGGTAGGTCATCTGCATCGATGTGGTTGTTTAACTTTGTCCTTGGCAATGATACTTTCCTGATCTACACTTGTGTATGGTTTGGTTAGTTGGGAATACTGAGACGACCTGAGTGATTTGGTTGGTCGATGCAGCGGCGATAATGTAGGCTATAGCTACACGTGTGCGATGTACAATATCTCATCGATCTACATTTGTTTGGCTACCGGATTGCGCAAGGTGTGGACT